>NW_025110625.1:0-291923 GCF_011392965.1 Frieseomelitta varia | reverse complement strand
TTTTTTTTTTTTTTTTTTTTTTTCTCTCACTTTGCCACCAATCGTTGTTTCTTTCTTTTTTTTGAGAGAGGGAGGGGGAAGTGGAGGGGGAAACACGCTTCGACCTACCGTTTTCCCGGTTAGATCGCGCTGATCGCTTGATCGAATTCCTCTTTCCATGCCGCGTGTTTTTCGGCGAAATGACTTTAGAGCAAGAGAACCGGGGAAACGAAACGGGAATAAGAATCGAATGTTGTTTGCTTCTGCTGCGTCGCCGCGCCGGAAGTTCGAGCGCCGTGTGTCCCAGGTGAAAGGGGGAACCATATGAGCGGGTCCAGCTTTGTCGGTTTTCTCATCTTTGTGCCGCGGTACGATCGTTTCGTGTCCCACGTGCCTCTGTTCCTAGGAAGAGGCTGATGTCGACTCCTTAATTCCTTGCAATGTTCCTTCATTCCTAGTTCCTTATGTGTAACTGGGAATCCTTAACTTAGGATTCCTAATTCCTTCATTCCTAGCTCCTTATGGGTAACAAAAAAATCTTTAACTTAGGACTCCTAATTCCTCGTAATGTTCCTTCATTCCTAGTTCCTTATATGTAACTGCGAATCCTTAACTTAGGATTTCTAATTCCTCGTAATGTTCCTTTATTCCTAGTTCCTTACAACTAGGGATCCTTAACTCAATCCTTAACCGGGGATGTCATTGGAATCGTCGAAATTGGGAATGAAATTGGAATTAATTCCAATTGGCAGTAATTAATTGGGAAATACTTGTCTAGCAGGAGAAATTAACTCGCCAGAGGGTTTCGAAAGGTTCTCCAGATTTCCCAACGACGAATTGGAATTCGTCACTCTTTGTTAAAATGTTAAATAACACGTTGTAAGTGGATGGTATCGTAAAATGAAAAATGCTCTTTCATTGTAGCACAACGTTTTATAAAAACTGAATATTCTGTCGAAACGTATAAATTTCGCTCGGCAATCTATGTGTTAATGCGAAATAAAGTAGAGCCTCCTATATCGAAACCCCTATTATAATCAAAAATATCCGAATTGTTATTTATATGTATGATTTCTCGTTTCAATTTTCTGCTAAAGATGTTTCGAAAAATTGAAAGCTTTTTGCTTATCGAAACTGAGGATTAATGTTCGTCAAAAATCAACGTATAAATAAAAATTCCACGATATTTGAGATATTAATGTTATTGGAAATTTATTTATCGTGTCATTTTCATTATGTATAATTTCTCGTTTTAATTTTATGTTGAGATTGTTCGAAAAAATTAGAAGCTTCTCGTTTGTTCGAGCGAGAGCCAATGTTTGTTGAGATTAAATAAATCGAAGATTCATTCTAGAAAATTTTATTTTACATTATACTTGACAAAAATGAATTAGCGATAAATGCGTAAGATAATTGATACTGTTAAATATCTAAAAATATCTTATCAAATACTTTTTACGTAACAAAATCAAATTCAACAGAAATAAAATTTATTTCTAAATGATTTACTTTATACTATCTTCTAATTAATTATTTCATTGTTAAATAACAGCAAAACATAATTTGAATTTTACTTGAATCTACTGCACGTACGAACATTGAAGATGTTAATAAGAAATTTCGTTTTTCATCATATTTCTATAAATGTGTAAGAAAAATTGACTTTCACGTTTTATGTAAACTGAAGTTTGCTTGGACCTATTTTCTTTTTCTAATCGTACGTACTAACATCAGATAATCTACAATACATGTATGTATGTACGTGCAATTTAGAATCACTGCGTTCTTCTTTGTGGAGAACGTTCTGATTGAACGATATTTTCTACTGATCAAAGGGAACTATAATATCGATAATATATTGATTATACGTTTGGCAATGGTACGTGTGACGTTTGAAGATTTAAGGGACCGTTTAAATTGAACAAAAGTGTCTATTATCAAAAAGTCAGAGAGACACAGGGCGAGAGGAGGAGAAAGTAGGTGACAGAGATAGATAGATAGATAGAGAGAGAGAGTGTGTGTTAAGCGGCACGTGCTTGCTAATTTGTTCTCCGCACGTGTCACCGATAAAACCGCGTCAAAATATTGCTCGCAATTTGAATAGGCCAATTATGAAGATAGAGGCTAAAATACGCCCAACTTTTTATAAAAGAAGAAAATGGAAAAAAGAAAGATTCTTCGTGTAGCCATCGTTTTAATTTTTAGTTCATTGTATTACTGTATATATGCATGTACAATGGTTCGTGTACATCGTTTCCTACAGAAATTTATTAAACGTGAGTTTGAACATTTCGAAACTTCATTGCCATTGTAGCGAGATTAGATCACGGGTTTTTGTGCATTTAAATGTGAAAGTCAAAAGAATGTACGTAGCGTTGAAGATTATATACGAAATATCTAAAGTAAGCTACACATCATGATAATCAATCAGTGGGACAAATTTTTATTTAGCTTGTAGTTGTTTCTCGATAAAGTTTGGAGAAATATGAATTTTCATTAGTATGATTATATTGGTAAAATTCGGAAGAAACATGAGAATGCATGCATGAAGACTCGTAAATTGGTAAGAAAATATGATTATATGTATTCGATATTATTATTTATATTTAGAGTTAATATATCGACTTGTATTTCTTCTACTATTTTAAAATATTATATACGTATGTGTATAATGAAATATTAATGAAACGTAAAGACATTATAGCAGATAATTGCGATAAGTCTATTTTTGTAAATTTCTCTGATTTTAATGCCGATATTCGAAAAAGAAAGATTTAAAATAATTGATAAATTCGCAAAGAATATCTCTGATATTGTAGCCATCGATTTTAATATATTCATACTTGAAATATGATAGAAAAAAATTAATAAAATCTCAAAAAATCTGACCTGTGCATACATCGCTTCAGTTAAAATCTCCAGATAGATCTTAATTAATTATCCTAATCAGAATCGCGCTATTAACCAAAGAAATAAATAAAAACAGAGTGAAATATTTTATCCAATTCTCTTTCCTGATTCACAAAAAAATAAAAGAAATATTTACAAATTACTTTTTGCATCCTTCCCAGGATAAAAACAAGTAACAAATAAAAAAATATCGCACGTATCTACAAATGTACAAAGATACAGACGATATTTTTATCACCGCGAATTTTCGCAACGAATTTTCTCAAAGAATGTTAATTTAGGGACAGTCATTTGAATTCATGAATTTACAAATATTCGACGATGCCGGCGTTACTAGTACTTTTGTTAGAGACCACTTCACATGCAAATGCGAAGCCGTTCGATCAAACGGGGCAGAAAGCGAAAGTTTGTACCCGGTGTTTGAACGTCTTTGACGGACATTCATCTAAACGGAGACGACACGTACGATCCCAGAAGTGGTACTGCGTGTAGATCAAAGCCAGTGAATTTTCGATGCACCGATCGAGGGTGCAGGGGCATTCTGAAAAGGGGGTGCACACCATATCGACAGGGCGTGGTCGAAATCTGTCACACTAGCCGCGAACAAACCTGATGCCTTGTCAGCAATAGTATAGAATTTCTTCCGATTATTATGTTTCTCTCTCTTTCTCTCTCTCTCTTTCTCTTTTTCTCTCTCTTTTTTCGTAAATGCGTAAATACTAAACGATTGTTGGAAATGACCAGGAAAATTTGAAACGTTGAAACTCTTTTATTTTTGGCAAATTAAAATTGTTAGTTGTCAAACTAAACAATCAAACAAATTCGTATTGGGTTGTAGTATTATCATTAATTTGTTGAAATATGTAAAGTTCTTATTAATGTTAAATGTTGTCGTTATATCCATTCCACTTAAATCCTGCAATTTTACGAATTTTCAAGAAACTGTAATATTTACAACAGTCCAGTAAATTGTTGTTTGGTCTTCAGTATCTTTATTCCTTTCCTCAAAATGTAAATTTTCCCTTAATTTAAAATAGTACAGTAAAATTTCAATTTTGCAGCTAAATAAGGAAACGTTGTGACAATTTTAAAATAAATAAATAAAACGAAACGAGGTTTAAAATAAATAAATAAAAAGAAATTCGAATTTATTAAATATCTCCATCCCTTGTGCCAATTCGACATATTTTCCTTATAAAATGTGTACAAACGTATATATATATAAAATTAGGTCAAGTTACAAACCACCAACTCGTAACGTTCTGAGACTGAGCAATCCAGTTTGAAGAAGATTTTAATTTAAAAGAAGAAAGAAGCTCTATTGCGTATATTTTATTTTTTTCCTTTTTAACAACATTTCTTAATGACTTATTGAGACTATAGTGAGTAGACAAGTCTAGAATGAAACAGTGTTGTTAAAATTTGGCTATTTTATATAAAAGTTATATAAATTTTATATAAAAGAGTCGTTCTTTTTGCAAAACGAAACTCACAAAATTATGGGATCCCTATTTTGTTCAAAATTCATTGTCATTTCAAGGGTTCTGCATAACTTTTCGCTGTAATTTGATATTCTTCATTGAAAAATCTTTTTGTAAAGTATCTCTTTTTCTAAGTATTAATTTATTTTTTTTTTTTATCACAGTTCGACAGCAATGGACAAATTAAGTTGGAAAAAACGAGGGATTCATTTCGAGAATTCTGTGTTGCCCGCAAACTTTCCAGAGGTACGCAGAAATAGTTCAGATATACTATTTTCAAAATTTCATTCGAATTCCAGATGGACCTCCATGTAAGCTCAAACCACTGTTTGTACATGGTCGTCGTTTCGCCGATTTAATTTACAAGGGGTAGACCGCTTAGATTAGATCAGATCTTACGGATTGGAAAGCCGACTTTACGGTCTACGTGGACCATATGCAGTTTGTAGTTCATAAGGGTGGCCCCCGACTACCCTATTTAATCGATAAGATGCGAGAGCAAAGATAAACTAGCTTATCTTCTCATGATACTTCTCTGCGAGGAAATTATCATTTTTTTCTTTTTTTTTTTTTTTTTGCGAAACATCGACGAATGTAAAAAGCCAACTTGGTCTTGGGGAAAAGCCAAGGGGGAATAAAATTCAATTAAATTAAGAAATTTGGAGGACTTGAAATATCTGTACAAATGCAATTTCTGAAATTTCGAGCCACTCGCAAATAATTTTCATATCTTTCGTGTTCATGGTAAATTTCGAAAATCTAAACAAAGTTTAATATTATATACAAATTTAATAGTTGATAATTTTATTAAATTATTATTGTATTCTAGTGTAATCTGAATTAATTCATATATCATTGCACATAATACTTCATCACTTTTCATTGTATTAATGATATTAATGTGTCATTTAAACGATTTAGTACAAATGACTGTAGTAATTAACTCTATCGATTCGTTCGAAATTCTTTTGGAAACTGTATCTCTAATAATACTGGAAACGAAGATGATAGTAAAACCCAATCTGAAACGTTTGCAACATTTCTTCCACTATGATTTTGCAGCCACCCACTCAGAATCGTTTATTTACTCGGACATTTATACGTTTCATCAGCATCGAAAGGAGGACTTGCGTTCATTTGCAATAGATTCAGATCATCCAAAAATAAAACACGTATTTTTGAAACAATTTTTGAAAAGGCGTACTTGCTATGAACAAAGCAAAGGGACGAAGCACGAACGATTAATGATTAAAAAATTAACACTATCGTATCCAAAATTTACTTGACTGTAGTATGTGTAACGCGTGTACATTTTAATAAAAATTATCAAATTACGTCCAAGCCTCCGCGTTTCGCTAGAAATACAAAGAATCGAATGGTCCCAATTTCTTTTTATTTTTTTTTTTTCGGCCAGCGACCATATTATGGTAAAATTGGCCCACAATAGGTTAACGCAATCGGCCATCGAAACGATAGCGGTTATCGAGGCGGAACGTTCTCGTTCGAGGCCATGGGAACGTTAAACAGAAGCAGCGTGCAAGCAGGATCTGAATGAATAATTATCGATAGAATATAAGCGGAAACCTCAATGTGTGGGGGGGGGGGGGGCGGGGACAAATTCTGGCCTCGAATTGGCCGACTTTTCACTCGGTGCCGGTAAGTTTCGCGCCCGTGCCATTGTCGGATGAAAATTGCAGCCTTCGGGAACGGTGGCACGCGCGGATGGGCGTTCTGTTTTCAACAAGTCCGATTCAAAGAGATGAAAATTGCTGGCCTTCAGCCGTGATACTTGGCCTTTTGTGCGCGCGGCAACGTTGACAAAAACGTAGCGCGCGTTTATTGCACGTCGCGCATTTCAGACGTTCGACGCATGTCGACGAGCTTTCTCTCTCTCTCTCTCTCTCTCTCTCTCTCTCTCTCTCTCTCTCCATCTCTCGATGGAAAATTTCCATCGTCGAACGGCGGAATTGCAGGCGGTAAAACAAAGCACGAGGAGAGGAGTTGCGGCTAAAATATTCAATATAACTATGTAACTGAATTATGTTACGCTGATGCGATACCCGGGGCCCGCGTGTACAACAGCTCTATTAAATAGAAACGAAACATTATTGCACCGCGAATATGTAGGAATCCTCCCTTTTTTTCTTTTTTTTTTCAAGTATGTCGTCCGGCGCGTTGCTGAAATCCGTCTCGATTTAATCGACGTTGTACACGATCCGTTGACGAATTGACTTTGTTCGAGAATTACTGAGAATGGCAGATACTGTTTGAGAAAGCAGTTCGTCGCAAAAGCGCCGTTTTTTTTAAATTTAAAATAGAAATTATCGTGTTGAACACACGGTGTGAGTTATTGAAAGAAACAATATATCCTTTTTGATTTATGCCTGAGGATTTTTCAGTAGCAATTTAGATGTATGTATGTCTGATCAAAAATTTGATAATTGGAAGAAGCTGAATAATTATTAAGTGAAAACTCCGTTCGAAAAAGGAACTTATTTCACAATGAAATGATTTAAAAGGTAATTTCCTGTATTCGACAAACGAAACCAATAAGTGTAAATAAATTTCCATGGAATTTTATACATTCTTTTATTTTTGTGAAGACGACTGAAGAAATGGAATTTTAACTAACTGAAGAAATAGTGTACTTGAACAGAAATTGCTTATCTATCTGGTAAATAATAATACTTCTTATAATAATAAATATACTTGTAATAATTAATTTTAACAACAACAATCGCAAGATCAGACTGTGAATTTCTACGTATTTTTATATTTTATAAAATAATCAAAGAAATGGTACTCGAGTGAGAAATTTCGTCTCGTCTACTAGATACTACAATTTTTACAAACGTAACTGAAAAAATGAATACTTCAAAGAAAAACGTAACAATTCAAACGATATATAAACCCTGATCAATATTACCCAATAAGCAAGTACAACTATAATCAGTTGCATAGGTCTACATCTATTAAACCTAATAAAATTAATATCACGATATTTTAAAATATCGATATTCCTGATCGATCGAGGTTTAACAAGGCAAACGAATATTTACGGACATTCAAACAGATGAATGAACGAAATATATTCGACCTTTTCCTCCGTAGGCGAAGCGATTGTAAAAGAAAAGATGACCTAAATATGGGCAAAGCAAGTAACGAACCGATTCTTGCTATTGCGACGAAAACGATGACCGAACTTCTTTTTTTCTCCACGAAACTTCGGGGGAACTTTGAAGACGCTGAAGCTCTCGAAACTTTACGCTCTCCTTTATAGCAGCCCTTCCTCATACTCTTTGGTTGCACGCTTCTTCCCGAACTCACCCTCGGGCGAGGGAACCCTGGTACCTCGTTTCGAAGGAGGGTCGAACGAAGAGGGCGTCAAGCAGACGAATCGAAGGGTTCCGCGAGGATTCGTCGAGGAAATCGAGGGATCCACCTTCGACGTAGACACGCACACCGTTCTCGCAGAGAAACGTGAATCATTCTGGATGACTACGGGAGGAAAATTGGGGAAAATTTTCGGGACTGAAATCGGGCGGACTTTAATTTGAAACGAAGGTTAAAAAGTGAGCGTCGTCGCTGTTGCACCTTTGCCGATTATCATGCAAATTTATACTTTCGAGAGCGCGAATTAACGGTAGAACTACCGACGACCAAAGTACGAGAATTGTATCGGAGAAGTTAGAGTAGCGAGGAATAAAGGGAAGCTTATAACACGATAAAGAATATATTCTACAAAAATCTTGACTCGAATCTTTGCGAAAATTGTAAATCTATGAAACTACTCTAAAAAATGGTAAATTGGTCGTTTCGATCGTCTTGAAAAAAAAAAAAAAATGAAACCTCGGTAGAAAATATTATTAAAATCACGCCGTATAGTTTGAATATTTCGCGCTGTAGTTTAGATATTTCGTTCGTTCTTTTAAAAAAATTGAGTTTGTCTTTACTATTATTTTGCCCACGGTTTTTCATATTATTCCTGTGGGCAATGTCGACGTTCGATAAACATCGTTTATAGTAAAACTTCGTTTATAGAAACCAATTAATATTGAGCCTCAAACATACCAACTCATAATTATTAATCAACTTTTATTACCTCGTTTACTATGTACATTTTATTATCCAAACAAACAAGAATAAGATATAGAGAAAGTTAGTGAGTCTCTATTATTGGAATTCCTCGATTATCCGGACAGTTTTCCTGGACGTGTTCGGACAAACAGAATTTAACTGTATTTAAACCGTATAAAATGATTAGTTGGCTCCTACCAACCAAAATATGATATAAAATCGAGACTCGCAGGCAGTTGAGAGTCGAGAGTTGAGAATTTAGAGAGTTTAGAAATTTAAGAAGTCGAAGAGTTAAAAGGAAGAAAACAAAATGATACGAAATCCAAACTCGCGGACCTGATTGAGAGTTAAGAGTTGAGAATTTAGAGCAGAGAACTGAAAATTGAGAATTGAGAATTGGGAGCTGAAAGTTTGAGAAGTTGAGCAATTAAAAAATGATATAAAATTCAGATTCGCAGGTTTGTGATGAGAGTTTAGAACTGAGAATTAAGGGGCAGAGGGGAGAGAAAGAGAGAACGCACAGCTTAGTTATAAATAACTATAGTAATTTATGTTAGATTGCTTAAAATTAAGAATATTTGATTGTAATAAATAAATTTAATAAATTTGAAATTTGAATGAAAAATTTCAAAATAATTTAACTTTAAATTGTCAAGGGTTAATTACAGAATCACAAGCAAAGATAACATATGATAAAACTGATTCCAATTTACCAATTTCTTAGCAGAATGAAATTCAATTAAATTCAAAAAGTAACCAAGTAATTTAACTCTAAAGTGTTACGGTTCCTAACGACCCAATGACACTAGTTGAGAGTTTTGGTTTATTTATACTTTTACAAGGTATAAAACATCTTTTTCCCAATTGTACCATGAAAACTGTATCATCTTGCGGATTTTAATGGAAATTTACATTTTTGTAAATAAAATTCAGAGAAGAGAATCTAAATGAAATTATTTCACGTTTATACATTTTTATATATTTTCACGTGTTGCATTACACCTTGAAACATCTCAGCTGAAAAATGAATGAAAATTCACACTGATCGGAACGGCAATGAACGGCTAAACTGAAAATTTCGCCAAAGAAAGGAACGTTTCGTCCGCGTAACAAACAATAATAAATGAAAACCGTAATGAAATGCGACCTACATTGATCGACTCCCGAATCCTTCGTCAATCCTGTCTATTATACAAACAGCAATAAACAAAAACTGTCGGCCACTCGCGAATAACACGAGATTTAATCAAAGACGATGATTGGAACATCGGACGTGGAGTTAACGTTCCAACGAAATAATAATGAAGATTAAAACTAAAAAGGAAAGCTTGCCTCGAAACGAACGACGAGGCGAAGGATCGCGCGAGTAGAGAGAGAGAGAGAGAGAGAGGCGAGCTCTACATCTCTGCTCCCAATCTTCCTCCTCTACCTTCGCTCCACCAAAAAAAAAAAAAAGAGAGAGAAACTGGAATATAACAAAGAAAGAAAAAGAAAAGGAAATAAACTAGAAAGTTCGCATGCACGATACAGAGATTCCGAAAGAGAGGGAGAGGGAATGCTCGTTCATGGAATTACAAATCATCGAAAAGCTGTGCGCGAAACACAAAGACGTGGGCAGAAAGAGAGAGAGAGAGAGAGAGAGAGAGAGAGAGAGAGAGAGAAGGGGGAGGGAGGGTGGTGGAAATTCGTTGAAAAACCTATTCTATTCGTTACAAGCTCGCGGCGGACGCAACTCGTAGGCAAACGATGCACGCGGCCGTGAAACGAAGAGTTTCTCCGCTCTCGCACACGTTGCCCGACGTGTACGTAGCTGGGTCAGTCGTATGGGTGTACGTTACAATCAAATACCGAAAACGGGGAGGAAAAGAATTAAAAAAGCTATCTGCCGCGGGATGATAAAAAGAAGGATAGCCTCGGTCGAACTGGCTGAAGGACGAAGAAAAAGAGGGACAGAGATGTGCTCTGAGGAGAAAAAGAGGGAGAGAAAAAGAGAGAGAGAGAGAGACGGTGATAAAGGAAGGCTAAGGGTTGGGGGCGAGAGAAGAGGGTGTCGAGAAACAGCGTGCAGAACGCGAGAAGAGAGAGAGAGAGAGAGAGAGAGGAGGATGGAAGACGACGAAGATGAGGAGGAGACAGAGAAGACGAGGAGGATGACGAGGCGGAGAGAAACGCGGACGCGGACGCGAACGCTACTGCTAGTAGAAAAGGGACGTCCCACGCCGGACCGGCGCGGCAGGTAGTGGTGAGCGCACGTATTGGTGCCGGCCGTTTGTGTGGGTCGTTGGAAAAGCTAGATGGCAAGGTGGAAAGAAAATCGCTCGCAGGCTATTTTCCGGAGGAATTTTTATTGGTAGATCCGCCATGTTCCGAGGTTAGGTAGGGGTAGCTGGTGCCGGCGAGGACGAGCTTGGATTGGCGGTCGTCCGGGTAACGCGCCCCTCGAACGTCCAATCGGGTAAAGCGAGGTGAACCTCGTGCTTTCCGTTGCCCGACCGAGCACGGGGGTGAAAGGGAGCGCTGGTTACAGGCAACAACCCCCTACCATAGGGTAGCAGCCCCTCTAAACGTTCTCTGTCCCCCCGCGGAGTCACCGGGATAACTGCATTTCGTGGACAGAATCCCACAAGAACTCACGGCGAGCGGTCGCCCCTCTAACACCGGCCGACTCTCCTATCGTTTCGGCTTTTTCCTCCACGGGAAACGCGTTACGTAGCGAAACGTACACGAAAGGAAGGGCGCGAGACCCTCGTCCTGCGACCCGGTCCTCCATCCTCGTACTCGTACTCCTCCCGTATAGATATCGGTGAGCCACACTCCGTGTCTCGTTTGTCGTTTCGCGTCCTCTCGCGCGTCCCTCGTTTTATATCCCGTCGCGATTCGCGTCCGCGATTTTCGCTGACTCGCCCGCGAGAGACTCGCTCGCTCGGTTGCGCGCAGTTTCGATCCGGTGTGCCGCGCGCGCCATTCCTCCGCGCGATTATTTCGATATTTCAATTTTCAAGGGCACGCTCGGCGGTACCTCGGGGCCTCCCCCTTCCCTCCCACCCTTCTTCTTCTTCGAGAGAGACCCTCCGATTCTAACCCGCCTAATTGCATCGGCGAGATAATAAGATTTGAATTTCGAATCGAGGCCACGGTAGCGGTAACGTCCGCTTCCGATTAACCAGCCGCTGTCGTCCTCCTCTCTCTCTCTCTCTTTCTCTCTCTCTCTCTCTCTCTCCTCTCCTCTCTTTCTCTCTTTCTCTTTCTCTCGTTCGTTCGTTCTTTCTCTCGTTGATCGACGTCCCAACATCCACGTGCATCTGTCCCGGGCGTTATCGAGGAAACGAGAGAAACGAGGGTTTCTTCGTTTCTCTTCTGCTTTCTTTCATTCTTTCTTTCGCCTCCCCTACCACCCTCCCCCAGTCGGCCGCGTCGTCGCCAAGTTCTACGAGAAACCATTGTTGGGATTCGGAGGCGTTCGACGTCTCTCGCCCGACGTGAACACTGCCTGGCCCAACGACGAAAACGCAAACTCGAGGCAATTGGGATCGTTGAGGAGTGAGAGAATTGGATCGTCGAGATTGGGAAGAGAGTATATAGCTCGCCCGCTCGTGAAAATCGCCGGCTCGTTGGAAGCTCCCAATCGCCACGCTGAAGAAGAGGGACGACGAGAGGACAGTGGCCAAGGATACTCGCGAAGAAGAGGACTCGAGGAACACGCAACGAGGAGGCAGAGTTTTTTTTCGGACGTGAAGTTAGTGTACGTCTGGACGACTTTTGCCAGCTGAGCGAGGATTATCCGATCCCTCCCGACGATCAATTTTGTGAAAATCGCTCGAGATCAAAGGGATTTGGCCGCCAGGAAAGTGTCGCCGATATTGTGTTGAAAGAAGTGAACTTTTCGAAAATGTGTGAACGAAAGTAACTGTTTCGGACAGTACCAAAGGTTGCCCCTTTCATCAATTTCAAGAGGAGACAGTATACTACGGGTAGTATAGTATTTCAGAGTCTCGGAGGAAAAGGAAAACTTTCGCGTTTGTTCGTGAAAGTCGAACCAGGAGAGATCAAACGTGCGACTGTACGAGAAATATTGAAATATCGAATGGATCGCTCAGAGGTTATAACGATTTATAATTGATTTTTAAGCGGCAAGTGGTCACCAAGATCAATAATTTCTTCATTCTAGAAGAACGTTGAACGCGAATAAATCAAGAATCGAGAGCTGATCTGTCAAAGTGTTGGAGAGAGCGTCAAAATATCTAATAAGTTTGGCTTGACTAAACAGATATTGCTTTCATTTTTAATCGAGAATACGAGGTTCGTATAAAGGTCCGATGAGTCTGTAGGTTCTTTGCAAGGAAGAATTAGTCTTTTAGGATCCAAGATCACGATTCGTATTCACAAATCTGTGCCAACAGATTTACAGAGCAGGATTCAGCAAAGACAGATTTACGAAGTAAAGATCCAAGAATAACGAAGCAAGATTCATTTTCCAGGGAAATCCAAGAACAAAAGATCCGTGTAGGTACGATGAATCTGTGTTGCGAAATTTAAAAAGAGTGATCCACCTTTAGATACGATACGAAAGATACGACGAACTGTTTAAAAAAAAAAAAAAAAAGTATTCATCGAAGAAAGTTCGTTCTTCAAGAACAACACGATTCATAGCCTGCTAGAACTAATCCAAAAAAAACTCGAGAACTCTCGAATTCGAAGAAGAAACGAACTTGACAGACCACGAACAAACGAGAACCACGACAGAATTAAAGAGGTCGATCCTCCAGTTCGGAAAACACCTTACGATTCTTCGAAACTCGAAGAGCAGAGGACCTCTCAAACCTACCGGAATTATTCTAAAAAACTCTCAAAAGAGAAAAGAGAGCAACCAGCTGGCAAATTTGCGAGCAAAGCAAAACTGATCGTTGGATAACTGGAGAGAGAGAGAGAGAGAGAAACAGGAAAAGAGAGGGAACAAGAAACGGTCGTGGTTCCTCCTCCGGAAGAGGAACCGCAGAGGATGTCCTGGTAGGTTTGTGAAAGAACGTCAGGTGCATTTGATTCGAGAGACCTCGACAAGGTCAAACCGGCATCACCCTGGCTAACGACCTGTCCGGAGGTACCGGCGGTCCCGGTGCAGGCGGCGTCGGTTCCGTCGGTGGCACATCCTCCGTCGGCGGCGGCGGCGGCGGCGGTGGTTCCTCGCTGCCGACCACCGCTCTCAGCCTCGATCATCAGCAGTTCAACATATTCCCGGCGATCTTCAGCAGACAGTTGAATTTCTCCGCGGCCGCGGCTGCCAACTGCGGCCAGAACAAGCTGATGGACGAACTGAGGCCGAACCTCGGTTTGCTCGGCGTCGGGCTCGTCGAGAACGACAGCTTCCATCTGAATCACAATCAGGAGAAGAGGAAGTGCAGCAGCACCAGCTCGAACGAGCAAGATTTCAGTCTTTATGGGGTGCACCAGGGCCTGGAGGCTAGCCCGCCGACGCCGGCCGCGACGCCCGGAAGGAGCAGCGTTGGCGCTACTTCTACCGTTGGTAAGTATCGTTTTTCTTTTTTTTTTTTTTTTCCTTTTCCTTTTTCGATCTCATCTGGTTGTCAACTTTTAACCATCGAGTCCAGCATTGGTACTATTTTAATCGTTTGTCGTTGGATGATAGAAGTACCGACGATTGAAACGATTGAAAAATTTCCATCGGAGATGCTAAAGTAAAAGAAATGGAAAACTTTACGGCAGAATGAAGTGAACGAGCTTTTATTTATATATTTTACAAAAAATTATTTAAATCTCTAATAAAAATACACTGTTCTATATTATCTGTAAAATTTTCAACAAAAATTACAAGCTAGTCATTTTTGACCAGTTAATCCATAACGTGGAGTCATAAATAATCATCAAGAATTTAAGACATTTATTTTTCTATTGTCCCTATAGATAGAGATTAGTAGCAACATTAACCCTAGACAGATTCCAGATTTTCTTTTCTTTACAATTGCCTTTTCTTTACAAAGATGCCGAAATTAATATATCAGTTTCCATTTAGACTTTTGACACTTGCATTAGAGATCGGTAGTTCTATCTGTTAAATCGAAATTAAGCAAACTGTAAATTGAATGTAACAATAAGCGTTAACGTGACTTTTTCAGTGATCGCTTTTGAGGGTTAGAATCATGCTCGAATAAAAAATAAATAATTTACACAAGGCAACATAGTGTTCGCGTCTGTAGAGCAGAAGCAGGGTTTTGCCTTACCAAACCTGTAATTATTATTTTGGAAGCTTAGTCGTCTCCAATATTGTCCCTATAGTTCTAACGGAAGAAAGGTTACAAAGCAATAGATATCATCTGAGTTTTACTCCATCAGTGGGTCATCGAGGCCTCATTACTAATTTTTTATTACAACCGAGTTTTATTATTAATTTCCATTGTGAAGAACGCAGAGTATAAAATTCAAATCGAGAACCCTAAATTAAATTTAACGTATATCAATATCGATCATCTATGAGGCGATGATTATATGATATTTGAGTATCAAGTAAAATATTTGGAAAATTATTGTTATTTAATTTAAATGATAGTAGAAATTCGTTCATCTGACGATTAAATGGCGACGTTGAAAGATAATTGTGTCTTATAACTCTTATTGGATTATATAATACTATGTAGACTCCCTTTGCACATAATTGAACTAGTATTATTAGTGAAATTTTACAAAATTACACGTTACGAATTACTCTTGCACAACAAGTTCAGTCGTAAACTTTTCCAAAAAAAATTACAAATTATCTGATCATCTTACTATAGAAGAAACATTTATAGTCTAGAAAACTTCTAGCTTGTTAATTTATTAATATATATTATTAATCTTTTCCTCTATTTTTATTATTTATTAATATTATTGGTTAATAAATTATTATACAAAAAGATCTTGATGTTCGTCAAGCTTTTGAAATTGAAGCTGAACAATTATATCTGCGTTATTGAATTATTCCTCTGAACGTATGAAATTTATTCTGGACACAAACAAATGATTCCGTATATTCATTATAACAGTAATATCAAATAATGAATGATTAGCTATGAATTTCGATATAATATTTGTCAATTAATTACTAATAATAATAGAAATATGTTTTTTTTTCTAATTTTCTTGCAAGAATCACACAATGGATTGAAATTTAATTTTTATCGTATTTACCGCAAATAAATACTTTATCATTTTATATAGATAACTACATGTATCTTCGTAATTATCGTAAGTCGACAATTTGCTTTAATTTTCATCTATACTACGTAAGTTGTTGTTTGTCGGCAAACATCAATCGAAAGCATAATTATAGCATCATAATACGTTATTATCATTTAATGATTTCAAGACCGTGAATATTTTTCTTCTGATTTAATAAATGAAAACTCAGTTGTTAAACCACATATTGGCATTTATAAATATTGCATAATGTGTGTTAAAAAATTTTTTCTTAAAATATTATATAAATCCTTCCTTGTTTGCTAAACTGAGCGTAAAATTGAAAATATCGTATGCATCAAAATATAAATATATTCTTTTCTTCCCTAAACTGTAAAACTGTAAGACTGCAATGGTAAAAACCGAAAAATCGTAGGGCAAAAATTTAAAAGAAACTTAATTTAAATCACGATAGTATCACGAATAATCCACGACTTACACCGATCGACGGCCAAGTCAACAACATGCTTCTAATTACGAGCAAAAGGGAGCTATACCTAGAGGACGATTTTTTAAGGTAAAAATGGACAACGTGTCATCTCGATATAGACGAATTTTCCGGTTGTTGAGCCTCGAGTACGTACATACGTCGACAATGCGATCGGTTATAGTGTTGACAATGGGGACTTGGACTAGACCATATGGTGGTACCTGTTCTATGGGCTATTATTATGTGCTCGTGGGGGTTTAAGAGAGCTTAGCACCAAGGGCGTGCTAATGGGGTTCGCTCGAATCGTTCGACGTAGGCGCGTGTCGAGTCTTGTCATCGAAGCGAAATCGCGAACAAAACCTCTATCCTTGTCCCTCCGGCTATAAATTGACAGTGACTTGTACTTACTGCTAGAGTTCAACGTTAGGCCAGCTGTTGGTTTTCGTTAACAGGTTCGTCGCAGTGACGATTTGCAAAAAAATTTTACGTTCGAGATACTAGAGACAGCGTTAATTATATGCTAAATGTTACACTCGTTACCACTCGTTAGTGATAATAATATATTCCGAAGTATATTTTACACTTTATTTTTGCTCTTGTCAAACGTAATTTTCTGAAAGTGTGTTAGATTTTCTTATCTTTTAAATTTCGTGGACAATATATAATTTAAAATATTAGGAAAGTAATATGCAGCATGTAAATTAAAAATTAAAAATTTTCGAAATTCTTACAACGATTGATTGTTTTTTCAACAAAAGTAGATACATTTTAGATTTTCTTAGAATAATTCTCGAGATTATTATTTCTTGCTTTTCTATAATGCGTAGGTATATGTTTAGAGAAAAGTTCCTCTTTGGAATAATAGTGGACAACAGACTTTTTAAAAGTAACAACAAACGTAATTAAAATAATATATCTGTGGTTCAAATTAGAAGATCGTTGACACCATTTTGAAAATATTTTTCTATAACCAGCCACATACTGTATCAATCTATTTTATTAGACTGATATATCATTTATTTCAATTCTGAGATTGTTCTCAAATTTTCTCACTCAAAATTATCAATGCATTCTAATTTATTTTCTAAATGTTTCAATATAAGAAAACTTTCATCTATGTAGGTATGATTCTGGATGAAAAAATAATGAAAAATAGACACAGTTCAATTTATGATACTAGCTCTAAATTAAGAAATCAGTTTCCTAGACTTGAAAATATCTTTCTATACTGCATCGATCTGCTTTATCATATTTATCAATTACAGTTCGGGAATTATTCTCAAAAATTTCTTTAAAACTACCAACTACCTATTTCCAATTTATAGAAATGTATTAGATCATTTCACACGGAAGTAGCAATTTCCAACAATGATTTATACATAAAAATTGAAAGCAGAAAAAATATTGACACACTTGACAATCCTCAATCGTACATTTAACGTTTATTAGAAAAATTATAAATTATCTTTTTACAAGTACTGGAATGTTCTCGGACGATGTCATGTCGACATTACAGAATATGTTATTTTCTGTTCAAATACATGATAGTCTCATGTGTCAAGATCTGTTTTTCGAATTTTTACATTATATTTACCTATATATTTTATATTACATTTACCCGTATATGTTATATCACATATATATTATATTATATATATATTATAAAATTTTTATATTATGTCTTTTAAACTGCTATTGTACACATTGCTTTTACAGTAAACTGCCTACAAAAATAGATTTTGTCAACGTATCATCTCTCTTCAAAAAAAAAAAAAAAGAATTGCAAGTGTACTGATACATTTTTGAGTATACTGTATATTCTTAAGTGGTCCAGTACAAGGAACATTCCCCTAAATAGGAAAGAAACTCGATCGCCCGTACGGAAAAGCGGGACTTGTTCGCAAGTCAGCGATATTAAATCTTCCTCTTAAAAACAGAAACGGAAGCCGGGGTCGTTTGTAGCGGAGAAATTTCGCGGATACGCGGTATTAAAAGGGGCCAAGGAATCGTCGCGGAAGACCATCGCTTGAGTACTTTTAATGCCGCGGAGAACGCAGAGGGTTAACGACATTAATTTTTCCCTCCTCTCTCTCTCTCTCTCTCTCTCTCTCCCCGCTACAGCCTCGTTTCTTTTTCTCTCGCTTAGCACCGCGACGTAGCTGAGTTTTCATTTGCATTAGAATACCGCGGCAGTTTCATCTCGTTTCGGGAGAAGTCTGACTGACCTTCGAGGGAAAAACAAAACCGGTCCTCCGGTTAAATTGGACCCATCGCGTGAAATTCATTACCGAATAACAAGATCCCGTAGAAATATAATGTGATGAAATTTTCGTCGCCGCGTCGACCTGTTGAACCTGCCGTTTCATTTTCGCGAGACGCCCCGTGAGAAAAAAAAAAAAAAAACAATTTCGGAACTTGAGGAAAACTTGTTTCGCGACGGCACGATGGAAAATTGTCGATGGTTCGAACCGTCGTAACCTCGTGAGAGTGAATCGTTCAGCAATCCGTCTGGTCTCATTTTTCAAAGGGTAAAGTTTTAAACAGCCAACTTCCGAACTCGTATCCTTTCGAAGAAGGGAAAATAAGGAAAATTCTCTAAATTTCACGGTTATTCGTGATTTTATTGAAACTGAGCGACAAAAGTTCGAAAAAATCCTTGTCTAACGTTCAAAATTTAATAAAACGGCGAAGAGAAAATCATACAGCGTATTTTAGGGGAGACTTTGATCTTCAAGATCACGCTATATAGGGTATAGTTATGAAAAAAATTTTCCGACGGGTTTCTGGGGACGTTTGAATTTTTAATAATTGTCGAGAATGAAGATCTAATTACGTAAAAGCATTGTTGAAAAAAATGCATCGAGGGTCGTGATTTTATCGAACTGATTTTCTAAAAATAAATTGCTCGAAATGTAGATGTAAATTTAAAAAGGAATCAAGCACAATTAGAAGAGTATAGAAGACAACTAGATAATACAATGAAAAGGATATCTGTTAAAAATGAAAAATGGAAAACGAAATTTTCCCAACAAATTGATCGTCTTTACGAACTAACAAAACACAACTTTAACAATTTTAATTGCAATTTTCGGACTGCGGATTTTTATGCGAACTTGTGCTTTCGGGAATATTAGAATTCTAATAGGAAATTGTTTCGAATATCTCGTTTTTACATTATACAAAATTTCTACAACATTATACAAACGCATACGTGAAAATTCCATTGATTGGTACACGGATCAACTGAAAATGAAATTCCTGACAACAGCGTTTCTGTGGCATTCACTGGTTATTTATGGATTAGTTTGACAAGCAGACTTCTAATTAGAGGAAAAAGTTCCCGGCGAAGGGGCAGCTTTTCGTGTTAACTGGAATTTGGTGGCAGATGCCAGTGGAAGACAGCTGCGAAATCTCTGTATACAGTATAATTATTTCGAATGCCATTGGTACAGCTGCAATTGTTCACCCTTTCCCAGTCGTTTTAATTTCGTGATAGCCGCGCTCATTTAATCCCGAGAACTTTGAACGGACGAAGATTAAATTTTCGCAAATGAATAGATTCAATTTTTATGTGAAAACTACAGTGACGAACGTAACTAAACTACTGCGTATATAAATCCTTCCTTATTAGACAAAATTCTGGAATAATCAAAGCTGATATAAATAATCATTGTTTTTCCTTCTTTAATCGCCTGCAATGTGAAACATACTGATTCAGTTTTGCAAATTTTTCAACTTGAACAACTTGCTAATATTCGCTCTGACTTTTCTAGTCTCGCTTTGTATATAATGTTTCAACAATATAATTCCGGATGAATTCCAATCCACTACTCTTCGATTCTCTTCAAAAATTAATGTAACGTCCTCGTTTCGAAAATTTCCACGAATACAAGAAATTTTCATACTCTAAATTGAAATATAATAATCCCTCGGTATATTTTCAACTGCACCTAATTAATCGTCAAACATCTTCACGCGCAATTCGACACAATCTTAACCACCGAAACGTCGTTTTCTATTTTTCATCACAGACAAGTAGAAAATTCGTTGGCGATGTTTGAAAATTTCCAGTATCGTTGCGACGCGTATCTTCTTCTTTTTTTTTTTTTTTTCGTACGAAGAACAGCCACGCCGTGGACGAGCAACGAGCATATAAAACACTGGCAACGCATTAGCGGTTCCCGCTAAGAAATAGACGACATAACGGGGAGATTTCCCTCGTCTTCTCGTTGAACTTGACCGAGTTTCACTGTTCACCGGGTAACGGGGCAAGGTATGTAAAGTGGACAGCATTCATCCTTGAACATTGAATCAGCATGTAACATGATTAGGTCATTAACGCCCTAACCAAGTTAGCATAGTGCGAGGGACTTCGCTCGCCACCGTTACCCCGACCCGTACGTTCGTATGTTCGTTCATAAAGCCGATACCGTGAAACAACCAAGACGAACGCAGAGACTTCTACACCGGTGGATATGCCAACCTCGCGTCCCCTCGATTCGGACGGTTCCTCAACAGTGAACAAATTATCGCATGTATCGCAAGTGTTTCTCTGTTTCGCTTTTTCTGTACGACGCTTTTCTGCACAGTGCAGCATCGTGTATAAATTTAACTGGACAATCGTTGAAAGATCGGTATCCTTGTCACGTTTCGACAATTCTTCGATAATACGTCTTCTACTTCTACTGTTAATTTCTTCTGTATTTTTTTTTTTTCTTCTTTTTTTTGGATAGTCGATGCTTCGTGTATAAACATCCGTATATAAACTTTTTCGAATGCAATATTTCAGAAATATTTCAATCGTTTTAAAATTTCAACATATTGGTCCTTAGTAGCAACTATTTCGGCATAGTCCACAAATGCCAGATTTTGATCCATTCCAAATTTTGAATAAATTCCAGAATTTGAGAAGATGAAGACGCTGTAAGATGCTTAGAGTTCTATCTTTTTCTGACGCTACGTGCGTATGTTTTCTCAAATGGTGACAATAGACAATTGATGAAATAACAACAGACAGCATATATACTGTTTTAAAAATAATAAAAATAGACATGGTCCAATTTATAATAACTAGGAATCTAGGAATTAGCAAATCAGCTAGATTGTAACACAGACTATTTTAAAAATTATTTGCTGTAACCAGCTAGGTAGTGTATCGATCTTCAGCTACCGAATTATTTATCAATATTTATTAATTGTATATTTCAAGGCTAAATCAAATACGTTCGTTTAAATTGTATTTTATATTTCAACGAATCTAAAACTGTTCAGGAAACTTATTACACCGAAAGTGTAATTCATTTCGAAGTTACAAAGATTGTGCACACTGTTCTTTATTTCAAAGAATAGTTAGGAAATAAGTGTATGATTTATTTCTTTCTTTCCCCTTTTTTTAGAATTGAGAATCGAATTTTTTAGAATTCGGTCACTTTAATTGATCTTACGTTGGCAAACTTGTTCTTTTATTTGATTTTTTTGGATTAAATATATATTTTCTATTTATACGTGCTCTTCTATTCTATCAGAATTATAAGAATTAATAATTAAATATTTTATTAAATTATTTGTTGAATATTATAAGGTGTTACAGAGTTATATACTAGAGATTTTTGATATATATTTAAATATTTTATACACTGTCAATTAGAATTAAATCAAATGAACGAAAGTAAAATGAAAATGAAATATAATCAAATTTTTGCTTCGATAAAAGTAAAAATTGCACGTTTTCAATAATTGCAATACAAACTGTTTAAACTAGTTTGGCAATTCTACTGTTTACATATTGTGTATTAAAATATACTGTATTGCAGTTATACTTTCTGTAAAACTTTATCAATTATATGACCATATTTAACACGTATTTCTCACTTTTAACATATATTCGTATATTGGAATATATATTAAAATTTCCTTCCTTAGTAAAACGCGGATATTTATGCATTTTGATAAATGTATATAATTAAATAATTGCAACGCAATTAATTCACTAAATATTACAAAACATATTTCAATATTTCACATATTGTTCTTCATTGTCGTATCCTTAAATTTCCCCAAAAATGCATAAAAATCCTTAATCGTCGAATGAAAAATAAAAAGAAAGAAAATACCAACGAAATATGTCAGTCAGCTTTTTCCTGAGATCTTCAATTGTTAATTAGATTATCGTATTGTAATTAAATAAACTACACACTAATTCTATACTTTTTGAAAAATTTAAGTTCCCCAAGAGTCAACAATATTCGTATAATATACGAGAATGTATGAAATATTTATCTATCGTGGTATTTAATACAAGAAACAAATATTTACTCACAAAACTATAGAATTACAAAAATTCACGAGTTATTATACGAATAGGAAGTTGCTATGCTATAAAATAATTTCCAATTTCCGAGGGTCAAATGATCGAAGCTGACATATAGACAGACAAGTCTGTTAATACAAAGGTTCGCTTCACTGATTTTACTTTCATGGATTCCAGGCGCGGAGGGAGCTTTTAAAAAGTTAAAACCCGATCCTTGCGCTTCGAGTCCTCACATCGGTCACACACCTACCACCGCCAGCTGTCCAACGCCTGCTCGACGACGGCACAGGACTACTTTCACGCAGGTTTGCTCTCAAAAGTTACATTAATTTACACGCGCGCTTTTCTTTCGTCGCGAATCAAAAAGCAACCTATTCCTCGAATTATCTCGCTAGACGTAACTCGCGCAACTTGCTAGAGCTCCGTTCATTCGAACTGAATTTCAGTCATCTGATATCCGATCTATCTGGTCTAGAACTATCAAACGAAAAAAGTATAAAATTTGTGGCGAAGAAATTGAAGTGTAATGCAACGAACGACACACAAGCTTCTCTATTTACATATTTTACTAAAAGTCATTCGAGTTTCTGAAAAAATAGACTGTTATATAAGTATATATGAGATTTTAAAATATACGAAATTATGAATTGGCCGTTTAAAGTAACTCGAACTCAGTGTTAAATGAACTCTTGCCAATTGAATTCACTTATCCGAATCTCAACTCTTATCGCGTGAACGAAAAATCATTCATTAAGTAAACTTATTGATCGGAAATTACACGATCTCTTTGTCACTTTGTGAAATAAATTACTTGTTGTTTAATCAATACGCGAGGTAAAAGTTTTTTTTTTTAAATACTATTATTATACAAACTGCATACTATTATACAAGCTGCCACGTCTCTTTCAATTAATGCTTCTATACAATTTAAATGCAATATGAAGAAAATAATATAAAATATTCAGGTAGAATGCTTTTTATAATATTTCTTAAAATCTCTTCTTTCTTTTCTTGAATTGAATCTATGGAAATGCAAAATCCTTCATTTTTGACATCAACGTAGATGCTGAAAATTATACTATCCTCCAACTCGCTAATTATATCTTAATACAATCAATTCTCGTTAGAATAATTTTTATTTTATTTACATCTAAAAAATAGCATTCGTTACCAAAAGATACAATTCCAACTGCAAAAGAGACATTGATGATGGATAAAATTCACAATTCTACTCTCTCTTCCTATTCTATAATGCTACTGTAAAAGAAAGTGTTCTATAATTCGTCTAATTTGATAACTTCTACGATACTTTGCCAATTTCCTTGAGAAATATCTCGAGACGTGATTTTTTCTTTTTCTTACTTTTTTTTTCTTACAGTTTCTTACTTTTTTCTTCGACTGAAAAGTATGAATTTCTATAAAAATCCCTTGTTCGTCGGCAATCTCTCGCGCGCCAGTCCGCCCACGATTCTCGGTCTAGGTTGGATTACACATTGGGTAAACTCGTCAGCGAATTTTTCGATAACGACATTTCGATTACCTCGATCCGAGATCTTTCGGTGCAGCGTTCAAATTTCCTGCCGGCCAGTCCGGATCGGCTTCACTACGGCCTTTCAATTGTTTCGCAGGAGCAGCTGGCAGAATTGGAATCGGCATTCGCAAAATCTCATTATCCAGACATATACTGCAGGGAGGAATTGGCGAGGTCCACTAAATTGAACGAGGCTAGAATTCAAGTGAGTATCCCGTAGTTTTCTTTAACCCAAGAAATATAGGAAACACGAGAAGCTTCTTGATTCACTTTCCATTGAGCTCTTTGGACGGACGATCAACCTTGGTGAAATATCATCCTCGTGAAAAGCAACTCGAACGAAGTGGTTTTCACTCGTTCTTGTAAAAAAAGAAAAAAAAAAAAAAAAGAAAAATTAATGAATCGCGAGCGAGAAATGATCTTCAACTTGATTTACCGATTCTTACGGGGATTGGATCGTATTTTCAGAATGAAATGAATGTTATTTATTAAGTTGAGAAGTGCAAGAAGTACTGTTCGAATTTTTTACTTTGTATAATTTCTGAATTTCATTAGATGTTTAATGGAAAAGTTAAATTTCAAGTAATATCCGTTTTCGATTGATTGGTGAGCAACAACTAATTTTATCTTGTAATCGATCATTTTTCTACGTTTCCTAAATCTTTATACTTCTTCGTATCATTTTTGTATTGAATTCAGAGTTGAAGAGTAAATTAGTGCTATTTATTTTATTTTGACGTGGCACTATACAACGAAAAACGAAAGAAATTATAATTCTAACTGTTAAATATAAGTAAATGTAATGATTACAAAATTTTGACAGCTTCTGCTGGCTTGAACTATGAAAATTCAAAGATTAGCCAAACGAACAGAATTCATCAACGGAACGTATCTTTTTTTTTTTTTGACTTCTGAAAATCTTTAAACAAGTTTTAAACCGGTTTTCTCGTGAAACGTTACATACGTACATACGTACGATATATTTTCTATCTTTCTGGCCATGAGTCATGCAATAATCGAATCAAAGACGCATGTAGGGTGACAAAATGAAATTACGCGCGCAAATGTCGATCCAAGACACCCTCGAGTCTTTCGGGGGTTGCAGAGTCAATCAGCGGAAACGGAGGCGTTTCGAATAAACTATCTGACGTTCGCTGCAAAATAACGAAACAACAAAAAACGCGATGCGTTGCTCATTACTTGAAACAAACATAAACTCCTGCTGCAGTTTCGGGCAAATTTTACTCGTGATAAACATAAAACACGAAATTATTAAAGTCGTTGCTCCTTCTGAGCAAATTCTTTAAAATAAACGTAAAGCAAAAAATTATTGAAATTGTTGCTCACTCCAGATTTGGATACATTTCGCTTGAAACAACGATAAAATACCAAATTATCGATATTAATGAGTATTAGCTACGTTGCTTAGAGTTGAGCAAATGTTGCTCGAGGCAAACATGAAGTACATGAAATATCGAGATCGTTGCGCTATTTTTCAGATAGTAGGGAAATTTTATTCGAGACGAAGGATTTTTCAATTATTTGAAAATAGCGAATTGCCTCGGGTCCGTGGGTACGGCAACCAACCCAAAGGACTCACGCAAGCAGGGATTGGTCGTGGACACATGACATGACCTTTGCCCTGGCGGTCCTCCCTGCGGTAGGTCCTCCCAACTCGCTCCAGTTATTTGAATATTTTTGCCATAATAAATTTCACCGTTATTCAGTTTGTCGTTTATTATGTAAAAATGCAACGTGCTGAAACAACATGTACCTAACGAAATTTCAACTGATGGTCCGTGGATAATTTATGCAATATTATATAGATACCGTGTATTAACCTGATACTTTTACGCGTTCACGCGTTCACGTTAAACGTGGCTAGACGTGAAACAGTACTGCAGAATAATTTTGCAGAGTGATTTCTCGTAGAAATTTTTCGAAATTTACAACCACGAATTTCCTTTTCTCGCTTAACTTTTGAAGCTTAAATCGATCTCTGACGGGTTACATTAGCTCATTGTTTTATCTTCAAAATTGGTGGAATATTGTAAAATTTTTGGCTTTTAAAAATACAGTGCTATATCAGAATAAAGTGAATATTCGTTAAATTGTCACTGTCTTGTTATAAAAATGAGTTCAGAAGTACAAAAAACTTTTAGTGCCTGCGACAGAAATCTAAAGCGTTTTGTCGTTTAATTCCAATGTTCGAAGTTTAACAAAACTGTAGGAAATGTAGTGAAAATATAAAACAAACTTCTGTGTGGAAAAGAAACGAATGTCTTTATTTAATGAAATGTTAATAATCAAATAGTGTATGCGATACAAATGAGGTAGTCACGCGGCAAGGACTGGCAAAGAACGAAAACTTCCTGTTCGGCATGGTCCTATCCGTAACTGTAGAGAATAGTGTGAAGAGGATAAAAAACAGATGTTAACCTTTGCCCCTCATAAAGCCATTTTCAATGGGCCTACACTACTGGATGGTCGAGTCGTTGTATTCCAACAAAAACAAAAACAAAAAGGGGACACTTCAACCTTCAAGACCACAGTGGATTTGCTTGAGAAGAAAGTCGTTTGATGCTCGAATTTTCACAATTTCCGAGAACAAAAAGAAAAAAAAAAATAGCTTTCACATAAAAGTATGCTTAAAGAAAAAGAAAGAAGAAAAACCAAGGCGGAGGCTCGAAAATGAGAGCAACCGGACTTCGTTTAAAATACAGACAATACTTTCTGTTATCATCTATCGTGCGCGAGTCCACCGTCGCGGTCTCAAATAGAGAACGTTTGCAAAAGAACGAGGGCTAAACACTCGGCGCGATGCGGCCGGCGAAAGATGAAACGCAACAGATTCGAGGGTAGTAGTGCGGTTTTTGACAACGTTAAAGAATGGACAGGTTGGAAAGAGGAGTCTCTCGCGGTGGCAAAGGATTTCGCGTTAGCTGGCGCGGAGCCCCGCTAGCTAGCTAGCTAGACACCCCCCCCCCCCCTCTCACTTTCGAATCCTGAAGCGGTACATATTAAAACAGTCGCCAGTGCGTTTCGCTCTTTTGATATATAATGCAGGACGGTGTTGTTTGAGTTAAAAGCCCAGGAACCGCGGTGACTTAACCCTGTTAAACTGCGATGCCAAGTAAAACGCGGTTTGCTTTGCTTTTACTCGTTGGTTATAATCCATGCACAAAGTGTCCAGGCAGGAAGTGGCTTCACCCAATGCGGCGGGGACTTTTCGAACGCGTTCATTTGCCAGCCTCAAATGCAAAAATATCCACCCCCTTCTTCAATCGGTCGTTTCTGGCCATTAACTTTGAAACGAGCCGATGCGATCGGCCACCGGTTTACCATTCGGTGTCGTTCGTTTTCTTTTTCTTCCTCTTGTTAGCAAGCTTGCTTCCGTTCGCGACGGTTAAAGGTTGTTAAACACCGTTCACGCAATTTTTCTCCTGTTTCGAGTTCACGTTGATTCCTCCTGATTTTCTTCCAGTTGCACGAAAGAATGCAATTGGTAGACGTGTTTGATGAATATCGACTTCGAAATATCAACTTTCGGACTTCGTTCGGCAACGAAGCGACGGATTGAACATCGTTTTTGTATCTATGAATTCACTATCTATTGTTATCAAAGAATACTCACGTTGTTACTAGAGAAAAAGAGGAAAAAGAGCAAGAGAAAAATATTAATCTTACGTTCTGTCATTTCCTTACTTGAAAATATTCCAATTAAAAACAGAGTGCACAGAGTACGTAATTCCGAGATAAATTAGACTAGCGTGCAAGTACTTGAACGGTTTTAAATTACTGCAATATAAGATACAATTTGAAGTGAATCTAACTCGTTTAATCTCGATACGTACAATTGATAAATATTGATAAAAAGAATAATTGGGCGAATCGTACATTCAGTTTAACAAACGAAAAGAACATTTTTAGATGTTTAATGTAAATTTTAATCGAAGAATAATAGCTTCACGTTTTGTTTAAACTTGAAATGTTTTTCAATTTCGGAGAAACGCACGTGAGTTGAAAATGAAAAAAATCAAACTTGATTTCCGCAAGTCTTTTGCCTGTCCATTTGCAAACAGATTAATAACGCAACAAAATGTATATGTATATGTCAAAACCTTTCTTTCCTGAAATAATCGTAAATCAAGATGATAATATACTATCATAGTAGTGAATTCTAATGAAAATTCTAAGAACTCTTCAAACATACGTACGTTTCAGTCTCATTAAAATATCTGAAATTGTGCAAAATTCGAGTTAAAGCATCCCCTAAACTAATAATTTCTCTATATAAATGTGGAACACACCGAGCCGATTTAAACGCACGTAGTTCTACGAGAAACGATCAAACTTTTACACATCCACTTGCAAATAGACATTAAAATACGCACATCTGAAAATCTTCCTTTCGTTATAAAATTTCACGATCGAATTAAGTTAAAATGAAACACCCTGTACCGTGTAAAATGACACAACATTGACTCAAAAACGAACGTCTAGTTCAGATCTTAGGAAGGATTTCAAAAGAAAAAAAAAAAAAAAAAAAAAAAAAAAAAATTTCAAAACCCCCCCAAAAGAAAAAAAAAAAAAAAAAAAAAAGAGAGAATTCGAAACTCCCCCGAAAAAAACGCACGTCTCGAAACATCGAGGGAAATTTCTTTAAAGAGAGCCACCCCCGCGGTAGCTACGGCATTTTGTATTTTGGAAGATGGCGACACGCGAGTAGGGGTGCTTGTTGGATGAAAGAGAAATAGGTAGGGAACGGCGGTGGCAAAGTTGAGATGAGTTGGGAAGGAAGGGTGGCTGGGTGGCGCTGTACCGGAGGCTGCCATTATATCTGAGCCGCCATTTTAAATTGAATTTTCTCCACCCTAGATAGATCTGAAACGTCTCGGCCTTGCCGAGGTTCTTCCTTCGTTGCGAGACGGCGAGTAAGAAGATGAGGAAAAGTAGAGGGAAACCGTACGAAGGAAACACAGCAAACCCCCCTATGGCTCGTGTCCCTATCTTTCTCTTCTCTTATCTCTCGCAACCCCTGTTCCGCCATGGATATCCTACACGCCTCTATGCCACGCTACACCCCCGAATGCTAACAGCAGAATTTTCCCTAACGAGGAATAAACTAAAGCATACGAGAATGTTGCAGGGTAATTGGTATTTTATCGACACTGT
The DNA here is from genome assembly GCF_011392965.1 of Frieseomelitta varia. Taxonomy (NCBI): domain Eukaryota; kingdom Metazoa; phylum Arthropoda; class Insecta; order Hymenoptera; family Apidae; genus Frieseomelitta; species Frieseomelitta varia. Next base: position 262,800 of record NW_025110625.1, on the reverse strand, counting down.
GAATTTTCGAAGGGAACTCGATACGATACATTTGACTACAAACTGTCATATTCGTGTATTTAATACAGATAGTTACACGGCAGAGCAACGGTAATATTTATAGTTGGCAGTATAAAATCAGTTGTATTCGAATGCGAGTTCTCTGAATTTGTTCCTCTACTAAATAGATATTATCAATTTTCGTAATTTTATAATTTAAAACAAAATTTAGGTTGAAATTCAACGTGATCTATGCATATGTGATTATAAAGATACTGATAATTTTCTATGAGCAAAGTCTATTAAATTATATGATTGTTAAGTAATATAATTTACCGACAATTTACAATTTGCTATAATATAATTTTTATAATTACATTCAATTAATTCAAAGGCAAGTTGTAAAAATATTTTGCAATGAAAAACAATATACATATACTTTTATGATAGTGTTTCAGATTGCAATTTTATAAAAATTATAGAAAATTCATACGTTCACACAAGTGCATTCATGTTGATTCTTTTTATTTTGATATCGTTTGCAATTACCCAAAAAAAATAATTGTGGAGAGAATAATACTTTAAATCGAAAGATCAAATCCAATATCACGAAAATCAAAATTTATCACAAAATTAATCTTTGCATCTCTCACATGTGTTCTCTATACTCAGAGAGAAATAAACTAACATATGAATTTTTATTTATTAATACAATACCTACTTTTCAAAAATATGTAAAATAAACGTTTTTTTTCGAAATTCGTCAAAATCAAAGACAGTTTAGAAAAACTGACGATGATAATGATAATGGTAAAAAAAAAGGAGGGGGGTAGCATCGTGGTAAGAGAATAATTCTCGAATCACCGCACAAGAAATCCCATTACGCCGAGGAAAAAGAAAGGTGAATCTGAGACCCAATATTGAGTTAGCTAAGTTTTCATTCGACCTTTTTACTTCGATTCGACTTCCGATCGAAGCCTACCTAGTGGGCGTTTTACGAGAAAATTGACTTCCTATCTGAGAGGAAATAAGAAAAACTGACGAACGAAATAAAAAATTATCAACGCACATTCCTTGTTTTATCAACGGTGGAAATATATTTTCAGATTGAAGCAATTCGAAGATAAACGAGACTTACACATTTATCATTTATGGTTTGAAAACTGTTCATAAGATTGTTAACCGTTTGTTAAAAGATTCTTAATTACAACGCATAAATCTTTACGAAGAATTTATTTATTTATGGGATGTTCTTCAAAGAAAACTAAATTATTGTTGAAACATTTTGTTTGATTTTATCGCATTGTATTTTGTACTTCGTCTCCATAGAAAGATTGAAATTTTTAATTGTCTATAAAAGTCATTTTATAGTTACTAGACACGATATACTGACAAATAATTTTTTTTACTAAACATTTATTCACTTTTCTACATCACTGTCGTTGAATGTTGTAATTATATAATTAATATTTATCCATATTGTTCATGTTATATGTATTTTGTTCGCTGCGTCACAAAGTGTAATACCAAAAAGTAAACGAATTTACTACAAAATCCAACACTTGAAAACATTTGAACTATTTCTATTTCAAAATATCTAATAATTTTCCAAAAATATTAAATAAAAACATCCAACCTATCCTAACATTTCAAAAACGAATTAATAATTCTATTTCCTGTTATATCCTATTCTATAAATGGATTATATTATATCCTATTCTATAAATGGATATATATCTATTCTATAAATGGATTTAATTAATTTCTTAATATTGTAACTGTGAAAGGAAATTTCAAAAATTTGTTTAATATCTTTTTAAATTCATCTACTATATTAATCTTAGATTTTAATATTTTTTCTAGATTCTATTACTAAATTGATGAAGTCCAGAAGTGTTTATAATATTCTGATGAATAATTACCTGAATGAAATTGCAACTTGATTCTAATATTTTTTGATTTGGCTAAAATTATGTTCTGTATTTATTATTATTACTTTCTTAGTCATATGCTAAAGTATTATCATTTCTCAATAAATAAATGAAGCTACATTTGACCATGAGTAATAATTGGCCATGAAACTAAACATATTGAGCCTTCAAAAAAACATTATCAACTTAAATTACAAAAATTTCGACTTGCACCGCTGCGATTCCCAGTCCAAATATAAAAAAAACTGAAATATTTATATTATTCTGATACAAATTATTGTCTGGTCCCCAATTAATTATATTTTAATTACATCCGGAGAGATACAAATATTACGAGCTACAATAACTCGCATAATTCGTTAAACACGATAACGTAGCCACGGCAATGCACAACAACGAATGAATTCGCATGGATATTCCCCTCTGTCTAATCACGAACCAGAAAAACAATATGAGAAACGTAAAAACGTAATAACAGAAACGAAGGTGATCGATGAATATTTCAACGAACAAACGCAGACGATAAGAAAGGGGAAAAAAATAAGAAACAAACAAAAAAAAAAAAGGAAGGAAGAAGTAATCCATTATCTGTGGATCCATTTTCTGTTTCTATACGTGGGTTAGCTACCAGAGCCGAGTGCAGTATTCTCTTAGGTATACAGAAGGATAGTTTTCTCGGTCGCGGTCCTCAAAGTAGCAGACATTTTGAGCTGTTCTCTCCCCTTGAGAGAAAGACCAAGAGAGAGAGAGAGAGAGAGAGAGAGAGAGAGAGAGAGAGAGAGAACTCTCTGCACTTTCGCTGTCCCATCTTCCGCCGCTATCTTTCTCTATGGCAGAACATAGCTGGAGGGTTGCGAGGGAGGGAGGGTTGGAGAGAGCACGGTTATTGAATTACGAACTCTTAGCTTTCCCAGTTCTTGCAGGGTACGCGCCTTAAGGGACGCGCGCACAAGTATGTTCGCAGAAAGCTCTTCCACAGGAGTTGTAAATAAAAAGAGTCATCCATTTTTAGCGGGTCTAGCCTCTTAACCTCTTGCGCTGGAATGACGTGCCACGCACGTCGAGAATCTTTTGTCCGAAATTGCAACATTTCCTCAGTTTCAAGTATATTTAAATCTAACAAATGATTAATTGACAATAACAAATGATTTATTACTTCTTAAATAATTTCTATCCAGCGACATCATACCGACGTGAGTTCGAAAGGGAAAGAAAGCGACGAATTATTGTATACGGTTCGGTCACTCGTTACGGTCCGCAATCTGCACTGCGCGTGCAAGATTTCGATCGACGAAACTCTTCGTTCATTTGAAAATGTACATACGTATGGCATAGTGAGCGTCACCTCGAAATCGTGGTGAACTGAAAAATTACCGATACATTTTATTAAACACGTGAATATAATTCTGCCATGTTGAAGTCGAAAGGATATTATCTGTAACTCAAATCAAAATATTAGTGCCAAACTAATGTTTAAATAAAAAATCTTAGCTATACTGAAACTGAAGGTATAGCAGCTTCTGTTTCGGCTATCCAATTATTAAATACTGAAAGTCTTTCTTTTAAAGTCAATCCTCAAACTATTTAAGTAATTAACACGTTGATTTTTAACCTCGACAGTCAATGAAAATCGTACATCAAATTTTAATTTAAATTGTATTTCTGATGACTGACGATTAATTAAGTTAGAAATGCTCAGGATAATCTGATTTCGCGCTTGTATGCATCAGACGAATTCTTCTTCTTAAGAACGACGTGGAAAATTGATTTGGCAATTATTTTCTCGAGATAATAAACGCAAGCGCTTTTCTTCTTTTTTTTTTTTTTTAAAGGACACATTTTACAAATACATACCATAGCATTAACAACATTTAGACCGAGCATTTTTATCGATACGAGGCCTGTTCTATTCGCACAAGCATGTATTAACGTGCGTGTGTGTGTCTGTAAAGTGAAATGTCGTTATATTTGCTGGGTAATATAATTTGCAGCGATGCATATTCGAATACTTTGAACTTTGACTTTTAGATCGGGCCTCTATCATAGAGTAATACATCACTATAATCAAAAATAAAGGCTTTAAAAAGAATAAATGAATCGCCGGTACTTTTTGACGATGCGACGACACGCGCGGAAAGAATGTTTCAAAAATTTACGTTCTGATAGAAAGTTAAAGGGAAAAGGGCGAACGATTCTTTCTCTTGCTTGCCTCGTCATAAAATATAGGGAGTAATATTAGCACGCGCTGGTATCCTTAAATTTTTAAAAAATAGTTTGCAGTAAGAGCAAGATTCTATTTATTACGTCTTTTTATTACTATTTCATTAAAAAAGAAAGAGTGATATTTTACATCGGTGTAAAACAGAGTTAGCTTCAAGTAAAAGTTTGTTAACACGAATGAATTAGCTTCAAGTAAAAGTTTATCAACACGAATAATGGTTGGCCATAAATTTATTGCACGTTCAAAATAGTACACCTAATTTTCAATTGCTTTTTTATGGTTGGTTTACTCAAAATTACCCAAAAATGAAATTCAATTGCTCTTTATTATTTAGCTATTAAAATGAAATTCAATTGCTCTTTATTATTTAGATATTAGTTTTAATGACAATTTTTTTCTTTTTTTTCTTTTTTTTTGCCCCTCGGTTGTTCTTCGACAACAAAACGAGAGAACTTCGACGCGAAACTAATGACTCACGGTGACACGTAAATTCAAATTATTCGGGATGCAAGTATCTTTTGTGCAAGTGCAAATCGGCTCGTGTGCCATGAATTCAAATGCGGGTCGCAATTGGTTATGCGTGGTGCTTCGCTTGTTCCGTGATTTCCGTATGTACAGTTTAAAATGATGTAGATATACATATATCTAGAGACATGAGTGCATGTGCACATGCGTCTCTTTTTGAAATTATCAACACAATCCTCCTTGCCTGACAGGCCGGTACAATGCGCTGGCAATTTAACTCACCGAAGAATTTATATCAATCCAATACACGTGATAACAGCGATATTTTCCGAAGCAGTTCATCAACTGTTTTTCAACGAAAGAAAAAGAGGAACAAAACAAGAAAGAAAGAGAGAGAAAAATGACGATACTGTCGCAGCGATGGTTGCTCATTTTTTTTTTTTTTTTTTATCAGTGTATTTATTGTCTTATTCAACGTGTGAGAGAAGTATATAAAATACGTAAAAATCAATTTGAAGATGCAAAAATACGTGTATAAATTTGAATACTAGAGTCCCTAGTAACTCTTTGAATACTAGAATCTGGGAATTAGTAATATTGAATAAATATATGGAAAGTATTCAAAATACTTATATAAAATATTTTGAGATTAGCAACTATTATGATTATATTGATAAGGTTAATTTCAAGATAATACATATATCTATATTTAATGAAGAATTAGTATATAGCATGAAAAATTGATACCTATAATCTGAAGCAGATACCTAATAAATATTAAAGATAATTCTTATTGAGTATTGACATAATGGATAAATGACTGTTTAAGTAGATACTTTTATATATACTCATATATAAATAATCTCTATATATTTTTTAGATTTATTCCAAATTTGACCAGATATACCTAATCAAGATACATGACTCTGATTACAGTGATTTGAATTTCGAAATGTTTCATATAACGAACATAATATATTCATTAAAGTGTCCAAGCACCGATTAAGGAGTCAAACAAATAATTTTATAGTCAATAATAAAATAATTGATTTACTCATTAGAGAGTCACATTATCATAAATATACCAAAAGTATATGTTCAAAAATGAATGTAATCCTTAATTTGTCAAGTTTTTACGATAATTTCAACCATCAAAGTAAAAATTTGACTCGTCGTGAACTCAGGCGGCTAAATAGCAATTTCGCTCATTTATTTTATCCACTTTTCCTATTTGCCAAGTGTTCTGTTTCACTTTCACAAATCTACCTACTCTCGATTTTGGAAACTGCGACTTTCCTTCTTTTCTATTTTTTGCAAACACTACATATATGCATTCTGTCATTTCTCAGCGATTTTCCCTTAATTTCCATCTCCGTGAATCCTCCCATCCTCTCCGCCAACCCTTCGCACATTATACACAAAAACATCGATGCGGATATTTCGCGGAGCAAGAAGAAAAAAAAAAGATACGCGAGCACGAAGAGCAAATCAGAAAGAAATAACGAAAAATAACCAAAAAGAGAGGAGAGGGAAGGAGAAAGAAAGAAAAAAAAAAGAAACAGCAGCCAGGAAGATAGAGCAAGTGGAGAAACCAGGCTTGATCGAGCCACCCTCGTGTGTCACTCGTTTCGTCATACGATAGGGTGCAAAAACGACAGAGAAATCACGCAAAAGCGGGATCGAGAGAGAGAGAGAATATATATATATTATATACATATATATGTATATATATATATATATATATATGTACATGTGTACGCGCGTGTATATGAATGCACGAGAGAGATAGTGATAAGAGGAGGAGAGATGGTGCACAGTAGAAATGTCGATAAAACATGTTGGCCAATGAGGAAGCTTCGAGTGACGTCATAGTCGTGGCATTGGCCAATCAGGAGGCACCGGTAACATCACCACGAGGGTGGAAACAAGTCGACCCCAACCAGGGGAGAGGCTTTTCTCTTTCTGGGGGGGTTGCACGGAAAAGGGTCGGTTGCCAGAGAATCGCGAGAACCCGGAAGAAGAGAAGAGAGGGGAAACGAAGAAGGAGACTACAAAGAGGAAGGGGGTTGTAGGTGGTTGTAGGCGGGTTAAGGGGGTAGCAGGGGGATGAAACGAGAGAGAGAGAGAGAGAGAGAGAGAGAGAGAGAGAGAGAGAAAGAGAGAGTGGCGGAGAGGGGGTCGAGGGGGTGAGAAGTCGGAGGTTCGGGGATTCGGTCTGCATGCCGGGGAGTCGCTGGTGGCGGTTCAGGCAACCCCCAATATGGGTTTACTAATCCCGCGAAACAATGGAAATTGCCCGATGCAAAATGGCGATAGATAAACTACTCTACCTCGGGGAGTCCGAGAAAAGCCGGGATAGATAGCTCGGCGACTGATAATAGAAGGGAAATACCCTGTTCGTTGGCTGATCAATCCGCTGCCGTGGATGTCGTTCGATTGTTATTATTCGCGTTTTCGGGTTTCGGTTGCGCGGCACTTGGAGGTCGTTGAACTTTTGACGTCACGTTTTTTTGAAAAACGTTGCCGGTTAGGTCAATTAAAACGAGCAGACTGCGGGGAATTGAAAGATGGATAGATAGAAAGAATGTACGCGGAGAATGTATTGTGTAAATATGTAAAATGTCCAACATAGAACACTAGATTGCGGATTTTTATGCAAATTTGTATTTTCGATCGCAATCCGTAGTCCGAAAATTAGAACTTCCGTGGAAAATTGTTTTACGTAGATATTAGATGTTGCACTGTACTTTGAATTTTGTGTAATTTTCGTGCTTTAAAATTTCCTGCAAAATTTAATAGGAAAAACAATTTAGATTCCTATTTAGTTTTGAAAGATTCGTAAAAATATAAAAATGCATAATCATCTACAATCCATTAGTAATGATAACGTACAAAATAGTAACAATCCATAAGTAACGAGTAACATACAAATAATAAAGACAGATACTACTTGTGTTTAATGGTAATAATTGGCAATACACGTAATATACTTCAATATCTAAAATGCAGATTGTGCAACATGATTATTACAGTCTCATCCAAATTCTAGAGATATAAATTGTTTCATTCAATACCTGGTACAAAAATACACATGAAATTTTCCTACAAAAAGACGAAAGCTTTAAACTAACAGGATAAATGAATAAATTATTTAATTCGTTTACAAAGAGATGGAATAAGGCGACGCATACATTATTGATTAAATAGATTTTACATACAAACTTATTACAATGGAATATGCAAGATGTCCAACTTTAATTGCAATCGCTAATTTTACTTTTCAACGTAAATATAATTTTCTTTTGACAACAACTGTCGAGATTTAAATTCGAGACATGATCAATTTAGTTTAAGATCCCTTGAACAATCTTTTTAAAAAAGTTACTGAATTAAAAATACACACACCGTTTATAGATTGATATAAGTTAAACTAAATTATTTATCTAATAATGGGACACACGACAGTGGTCCTTGAAAACAGAAGACTTTTTTAAATTCTATCCCGCTTTCTTTGTACTAATAGGTCTGGTTTCAAAATAGAAGAGCAAAATATCGGAAACAAGAGAAACAACTTCAGAAGGCTTTGACTCCGATTCCTGCTTGTCAAGGTGCTATGATGAGGAATATTTACCCTGGTGCTAGCAGAGGTTATCAACCGTACCCTCACCCTCATAATAGCATAAATGGAATAAACCGCTACCCTCAGGCAAGTCATCTTTTTCTCAAAAATGTTCATTCGTTTGTCATTCCCTGTATTAATCTCACTATATATATTCGTACTGCAATTTATTCTGATGGAAAACATTTCTTTCATCATTCCTTTAAAAATGAATATATTATTATTCAGATTCAATGTAATTTTATTAGTAATCGACAGTTTATTTTCTTACAAATTATAGGCATCCGGATTTTTTCTACAAAACGATGCCAAAATTAGCATACAATTAAGAATACTTGAAAATACGAAAAAGCAACAAATTGATTTATTGTTTCACATAATGATTGAATAAGAATTTTCGGTTATGAAGATTTGCAAATATCATCATTAAATTTATAAAATTTATCACTGAATATATAAAATTTGTTAAATTTAATAAGAATTACGTATTTATTAAAATGAGCAAGAAATTTGCAACGTAATAAATTCAGTTCATCGTAAATATAAATTTTGTTCTTATAGTGTGATCTACGTAATCTATCACTAACTTAATATTATTTCATACTTTTACTATCAATTTCTGACCATGTACATATGAATCGTATGTTTTGTTCTCATTTTTATTCACGCAATACGTTGACACTGTTTTTCAGAAAAAAAAACTGAGACACTCTGCGCAAATAATTCTTCAAGTCGCTCATTATCGTTAAAAATATATTAGTGCATTATCAAAAACAAAAATACTAACATAACGTTGACGTACACAACGAAATTTAATTAATACCTCAACATACTAAATTGTCACGTTTCAATATTACTCGTACTTTAATACAAATTCAAGTTTAAATTTGAAGTTCAAGTATCTATCGTATTTTTACAATGAAAATTCAAGTTTAGCACAGGTGACACTCCAGTTTTATTCGAAAGAAGAAGATTTGTCGAAAGACAAAAATATTTCTCGTCCACGTGTATGTAATAAAATACGAATAATATTAAATCTCAAGGTGTCACGTACCGATACAATTCATTCTATTTTTATTATATCTACATTAAAAAGAGAGAGAGAGAGAGAGAAAGGGAAAAAAAGAAATCGTTAGCGCTGACAATCGATGCATCACGCTTAGCAAGCAACGTATCGTATCCCTACGAATGAATTCGATGCGTTTCTCGTTAATGATTTTAACCGAGGTATTAAATTGAAGTGCACCTGAGCGTACGTCCGGTGCATCGCTATCGGTCGATGTAGCTAAATTGCATTTCGACTGATTAGTTGGGTCGGACGGATTACCGAATGCCTACCGAATTAATTAAGCCAATAATTCGTCGAGCGTATCGGTTTGCCAATAAAAAAAGAAAAAGCTTCGAGATCCCCTTAATCGATCCTCGAAGTCATGTTTGTAATACTGCCGATAAAATTATTCGCCGATACTCTCCCTTTGACGTCTCTCTCGTCCGTTGTCTTTTCTACTGGCAATCCGATCTAGAATACTATTCTGTAACAACGAGATTTCGATTTTTGCAGAGCGATCCTTTACTGACAAATTTTCTACTCTCGCAATTCCTGCGTTTCGTATTAATACAAAATATCATTCTGTGAGAATTTTATTTGCTCTACTCGATTTTATTTATTCTGTGTATCAACTGGTTCCTAACGTCGATAAAAGATGGCTAGGAGAATAAAACAAAATTCTCCGTGTTATTAATCTAAATTACTATCATTCTTTGATTTTGACTAATCTTAAGAAATTTTCTATTTTGTGTTTCTTATGCTTCGTATTAATCTAAAATACTATACTCTGCAATAACGAATTTTGATTTTTGTAAAATAGCTCTTTAACAACCAATTTTCTAGTCGTAATTATTATCGCTTAATATTGATTTAAAATATCATTCTAATAATAAATTTGATTTTATTTATTCTGTATATCAACCGGTTTCTAATGTCGACGAAGACGAAGTATAAATAGGAGTTAAATAAAAAAGGAATTCTGTATGTTGGTCTAAACTACCACTCTTTAGTGACAAATTTTTAAGTCCGTAAAAAAAATAAAGGATAATAATCAATTAAAAAATAAACAGCTCACATTTTAATCCATTAATGCTCAAAGTTGCGTTAACAAATTATTATTATACCTTTTTAAACGATATAGCATGAAACATTCTGTCGTTTATCTTTGTGTAATCAGTAATTTATATTTATATAAATTTATGTTTATATGTAGATGGGTACGACGTCCTATCCAAGTATGACCCAACCATTTTCCATGTCACATTCAGCGTCGAATATGTCTGCAGTTACTGGTATGAGACAAGATGCAATGGGTGAGTTCACATGATTTTTAATTCAACATTTAAATAATCACTTATTAATCAGTTTATATCTTTATTAACTTAGAAGTTAATTTGCAATTCTAGATTATAAATTATTTCATTTTCTTTTTCATTCATAAATATCAAGACCCACAAAATCTAGAACTATTATTTCATTTGAAACTTTATAACATCTATATAATTTATAATAAAGTTATAATTATATCATCAATTATAATTATAATATAATACAATTAAATTTTTTCTCACCAATGAAACAATTTTGTCATCTACGTTTCCAGATTTTCTATATTTGCAATTTTCCAAATTTCTAATTTTTCAATAGACTCTCCTGAAAATCCAATGAAAATTTCTTGAACGATATATATAGATGTAAGACGAATCACAGAAACATTCGTACTTCTTCAATTGTGTCGACTTTACTGATATCAATCTGCGATATAAATTTCAAAATTCTGTTCAACGATGCAATTAAGCTTAATTAATTAACATTCTGGCTGATGATGAAACACAGACACAAATCGTTCAAAATCGGCAATTACAGGAAGATAATAAGAATAATTATGTGATTTACTATATTTAGATATATAATAACGCGTAAGAATTTATCAATTTAAATTTAAAGAATGAAAAATGTACCCTATGTCTTATATCTCCTCATGTAAATCTATTCCCGACGCCTGTCTAATTATTTACAAAAAAGTAGAAAATTAGATTATCAACAAAACAAACGACAGGAATTGTTACCAAATTCCTTCTAAAACCGGAAACATCCGCGCGTGTTTTCTCTCGGCTGTTACGCTGTTGTCTTATAGGTGTCGATCTAAAATTATTAAATGACTTGGCAAAACGTTGGACCGGAAATAACAGGAATCGGACATCCGTACAAACGTTCGTTCGTTCAGTCCAAGACGCTCTCTCCATTTCCGCTCCAATGCCGTCTTACATCATTTCCGGCGCAAGATGGAATATCGCTTTAAAATCGAATCAAGACTATTCACGAATTGCCTGTCTGCCAGTGTTCGTGTTCAAGTTTTCGTTCGGCGGTAGAGAATGTCGAGAGAGAGAGAGAGAGAAAGAGAGAGAGAGAGAGAGAGAGAGAGAGAGAGAGAGATCTCCGGCCAATATTTCTCTCTCGCGTTCGTGTAACGATTTAACGTCTTAATGCGGTAACAAATCGACCGATTAACGATTACGACGAGCCTCCTGGAAAAGTTATTAAATCGATTCACACCGGATTCTCTTTCCTGAGAGAAAAGAAATTTACCTTGGTTCGTCGGGCTGTTTCCGATGGGGAAGGGTGGAATGGATATCTCATTGTCAGCCTTCCTTTTTCGTATTAAATTTGATAACTATTTAATAACTATTGCAAGTGATCAGTACTTGGGTGATTAGTTACTTAATATCTGCTAAAAAGATAATGTTATTGCATTACGTTTGCGATATAATAATTATTGCAATTAGGTCGCAATCAATAATCAGATATGAAGGGGGAAAAGTTTTCTACGTTGAACCATTTGAATAGATACCTCCATAAGTTGGTAGCTTTGGGCAGAAAAATTGGAAAATAATTTCAAAACCTAATGGAATAGGTATATACATTGTGGTGGTTGATTACAGGAAAATATTTTCAAAATAGCGTCAATCTGTCTAATCTAGGAAAACTGGTTTATTTTTTATTATTTTCAGATCTAAACTTTTATTCAATAACGTAAGAGAAGATTCCCTACAATGAAAGAGCCATTTAAAAAAAATACAGAATTGAATCGGAAACAAAATCGATCAGAATCGATACTGAATAATGTTTTAATTCTTTCTGACGACATATCTACGATGTTTAAATAGATTTACTTGATTTGTCACCCCTGTTTCAGGAATGTCAGCCGAAGACGAGTGGTACAACAAGAGTATCTCCGCTCTGAGAATGAATACGGCTCATCATCCCAACCTCGCTGCGCCGATGTTGCAATATCAAACATAATTGTAAGCACACGTATTATGAGTGGAGCACATCCGACGAGATCGTTACGAAATATACATATATTTGACTGTGCGTTATCTTCATTCAGGCAGCTTAGCACTGCTAAAAACGTGTCGTCAAGAGGAGAGAAGAGGAGAGAAACGAGTTGTCTCGCGAATACCATGAAGTACATTTAAGAGAACAGTGAAACGAAATCAAACTCGACGCGAATCCCGTGACATTTTGCACAAGGAAAAAAAAAGTAAGAGAGAGAGAGACGAGACGGAAAATCAACAATTTTCCGACAGACGCGACGACACTACGTCGTGTTAAACAGTTTAATAATCTTACCAGGATTATTCGTTCATTAAACGCTATGGATAGAAAGTCAAAGCATTGTATTATGTATTGCGTTCGAATTAACGAGATATCACCTGTAACATTTCATCGTAATGTTAACGATATTTTGGTAATGGTAACTTTGTTAATATCATTTGATATCATTGGTGAAGAGAAAAAGGAGAGAGAGAGAGAGAGAGAGAGAGAAAGAGAAGAAAAAAATTATTCATGTGCGGCGTTATGCATACACACGGATAGTATTGTATATTCCATGAAATATACACATATTCGCACATAACATTGCAATTATTAGCGAAAATGGTTATGTATGTAAACAAATTTCTATTATTCTGTACAAAGCGTGATATACATTTTCGATCGGACTTTCGATTTTTCAATTAAGTATAATTACATATGTCGTTAGGGATCGGTACGTTTCGTTCTTCGTAGTAGTAGTAGACATATGCATATTGCCGCGCAAAGCAGTTTTTATATTCGGAGTTATATCACTTCGTAGAGTAATACGAACGTAAATTTGTGTTCCTTCGTTGTTCGTTCGTTTTATAGTTGAGATACGTAATTTCATATCGCGATAGACGTCGCGTGTAAAGTGTCGTTTCTCAAATATAAATTCAATCGTGCACAGATTACTCGAAGTATCATGCATTTTAATTCAGGCAATTGTTTCTAGACGAATGTCACGTATCTAATTTAAATAATTATTTCTACATCAAATATTACGTATCATACGTTTGTGTACTTTCACGTAACTCAATTTCGAAAGTGTGAGAATTATTAACTTTAAACACTGCCACACAGTGTTTTTCATTTGCAGTCATTTTCGATTAATTTGATTTATGAACTAAAAAATATTGCATCAATCAAAAAACTGTACGTGTAAAAATAACACGTACTGTCCTCGACAATTCTCGCGAGTACTTCTAAATATTTGTAAACTTGTACAAAAAAATTCTGATCATATTTATTGTGATTTTATTGTCACATTATAATTTTATTTTGTACTATATTACATTTCTTATATACTTGTCGAATATGATTTGTATAGCAAATGACTGACGATCGAGTCAAACTTCAAAGAAACGACATTTCATACGCGTCAACTTAATCTTCTTTCCACTGTTGTGGTAAAGAAAGCTAGCAATTTAAGTATGACGAACGAAATATTTCGTTTGTTTCTTTTTTCTCCCCTCCCCCCTTTGTTCTCCTTGTTATCTATTTTTCAATTTCCTTTTTGACACAGCACACGCTACGCATACTAACAATTAGAATAATCGATGCACGCAAAGTGGAACTCGGATACGCGCACAGTCCACATCCTTTCTGTTAGTTTCTTAACAACGATCCAAACAACAGTTTCGTTAACGGTGGAAGGTTGTAAATAAGCGAGAGATACGTATACAGTGTAATCAACAGATATTCTAGCATATGCGATTTTTCAATGTCCTTTAAATATAAGCATACCTAAACTTAGTGGGATATTAGGTATTGATTTGTGTGCTTATGTTTGGCCAGAGTTTTAAAATAATCGGAAAGAGAGACGGGGATAACTGACAGTGTTTTGCGTTTGAAATTTGAGAGACGCCAGGGGTCTGAATAAATAATTGTGCAAATAGAATTTTGATAGCACATGAATTTCATGTGTTTCTTTTCGCTTCAGATAATTTGAAATTAATATGAAATTAATAACATCTGTATTTACGATTCAATGGCTAATTTCTGATTATTATTAGAGAGAGAACAAATGTAATGAAAATATCAAAGTAAATCAATATTTGCCTTCAGGTTTAATTTAATAGTTGATGCACCAAAACGAACAACTACTTTCATTCATGAGAAAATACAATCACGTGGTGTACTAAATTATAAATAAATTCATTTAATCATATTTGTAAATATATCTTCCTAGCTTTTTAGTTTTTTTTTTTTACTTAATATTTGCTTAATTTAAAAAGAATGATTCAATGAAACATTGCACTTGATTGAGTCTATAACATGATTACAATTCATTTAAATATATATATTCATTTAAATATATATTTCATTCAATTAATTATATCGTATTATATATAATAAAATATCAGTTTCAAGTGTAAATGAAAATAACTAAATGAACGTTGCATTAATTTCACTTTCAATTTGAAAATTTTAACTTTGATAGTTGTCAAATAATTGTTATCCTCCCTGGCGTCTTTCAGTGGTGATATTTGGATCTGTCCAACCAACAATCGTCTATATTGGTGTCATTTTTCGATAATTGTCTAATTAATATATTGATCGAGAATGAAGCTGCAGACGACTGCATTGTTTTCGTGTAGTTTTGCTGCAGCCTTATTACTAAATATCGCTCGCGGTGTTCCACGCGAAATGTTCCTAAAAATTTGTAACATATCACACGAATATACGAAACACGTTTGCACTTGCATACATACAAAGAAAGAAAAAAGAGAGAAAAAGAAAAGAGAAAGAAAACATACAACACATAATGTGTCTCTATTGCGACGAAGCATGCATGAGAAAACACACGTTCACCACACACACTAACAAGTATGTCGAAGAGAAAAGATTTAAAAAAAAAAAAAAAAAAAAAAAAAAGAAAGTGGAAATGCATACCGGGCGAGCGTAATATAGTTTTAAGCAAGGGTCACGTATTGTACGTATGTGTTGTACATAGCCTAAATAAAAATTACATTTAAAACTAAAACGCGCTGTTCTCAAATATTCCCGCAAAAAATGAGATGAGGAAAGCAGAGACCTACTTTAATAAATAGACTACGGACTTTTATGTATTTATGGGGAATTTGAACATGTCGAGCAGCATTGTATTTGTGGAAAATTTTAAAGTGTCGAAAGTACGAATAATATACGACAATATATAATGTCCAAAGCAGATACTCGTTATATATTTTCAATAATTTACTCGTTATATATTTTCAATAATTTTCTAGGTATCATTTTTTAAATTTTATGGTGAAGAACACAAGTGGACCAATAATGATGGAAAATCGTCGATGTTTTAAATTATAACATCGTAAAAAAAAAAAAAAGAAAATTATTTAACAATCTATTTGGTTTTGTTTTTGGTCTTCCACTTTATTTTGTAAGAGTAAAGTTTCATAGTTCCGAGTTTATTTTCTTCAAAGATGTTTTTACATCATGTAAAAAGGTAGAAAAGTAAGAATACTTTTATTCTCGAAGATTGTCAAAATTCAAACGTCTGTAAGACTATCGAAAAATTTTTTTCTCGATAATGATCTAAGATCATCTTTGAGAAAAACGAACTCAAGATTGTCAAAGTAGTGATTTCATGAGATCAAATAAGATTGTTGTATGATTTCTTTTTACGAAGTTACAACGACAATAAAAAATATCAACAATTTTTGATCGACATCGGTTGTTGTCCTCTTCATTGCATTCATAGAAATATAAATAAATATTCATAGTTTATTAATAAAAATATCAAAAAGAGGAAAGATACGTTAGAGGGATGCAAAAGTTCTATCGAGTTTTGCATTATTTGTCAGTACTATTGTTTTATTAAATAAATTATGGACTTGCAACAACGAATTCAAACTATACAATATAAAAAGGATTATATACAAAATATTTCTTAAAAAAACAACCAACTAGGTTTGTCGATTTTGTGTAAATTTAATTTTGCTGTTTAAATTGTTCAAGTTATATTTATCCAATCTTTACATTAAATGTTCATAACTGTGAAAATTTGGAAATACTTTTTAAACTCAAAAATGTTGATTATAGAGCCTACAAAATAATCAATTTATAGATAAAAGAAAAAACTTTTAATAATTTTTTAAATTTTTATAAAAATTTGAAGTTATAAAAAATTGACACAAACTAAACATAGAATTCAGTACAATAATATGTCTTCCTAAATAATACATTTGCACTTTTACAAAGACATCATGTCTGAAAAGAAAGAAATTAAAAACTCTAGCAAATACGTATTTTGCATGCAATAGCAAAATACAGTTTATGTGTATATTTATCACATTAGAAGGGAAAGTAATTCATATTGTAAAATGAAACTTTACACTGCATATCTCACTATCGCTACTTAAATAAATTCTTTTAACTAAAGAATTCAAATTCTTTAACTAACAGGAATCTCAAGAAAATATCTGCACAATTCCATCACTCTTTTACGTGTTTCACGTTCTCAAGCGATAAATGCGTGTTGCAACTTTCAGAGCAACAATATCACCATTATGAATGTTTAATAATTTAATATCAAAAGATCACATCAGTTTTCCACTCAATGCTATCTTCATTTATCCCAGACCTAATACATACTTAGGTAAATTGTACGCAAATCGAGGAATTGCCATGAAAATGGACATCCTGTAAAAAGAAAAAAAAAAATATAAGAAATTTGATAACGTCTTAGAAATCAAATATAATAATACAATATAATAGTAATGGCACTTTCTTTAATTGTAGATTCTTCATTGTAAAACTAATTCTTTTTATATTGTTAAATTGAAAAATATATTTTTTAAAAACAAGCGTGAAAAATTAAATACAATACCGTAAGATATCTATACAGAGGGAACTATATATATTATGATTATAAATTATATATTTATATGATTCTGTCACAAGAAAAAAATTTTATTTTAGCAGAATAATAATCTAAACCAATCTATCTGTCTAAATTCCTAATTTGCAGGGAACATTAAAACTTTTGAATGCTACTAAATTATATTAAAATAAGTAAAAAGAAAGAAAGTATTTGAAATTAATTGACTTATCCTGTTTGATAAATTAATTCGTTAAAAAAAATTTATTTTTCTATTATTTTCTTTTTTCTAATTACAAGTAAAAAGGGGGTAGTAACAAAATAATAACAGTAAGTAATTTTATGTCTGTTTACTAGCGTAATATATCTACGTTTTACTTTTCGTTACTCTATAAGAATGTTAATTATTTGTGCAAGTAATATTCAATATCATATGAAGAAAGAAATTAATTTCAAGTTTCGCAATTTACATTATTTACTGAAAGCTTTCATAACTAATAAATATTCATTTATGGCATTGAAGGTAATTTAAGCATAGAGGTAAAATCTATGTACATGTGTATATACTTACACTATAAGCGATGTAGTTAAGCGTTGGAAATTTCCAACCACCATGTTATATGTTCCACCACCAAAAGGTACTGTTATTTGATTACTAAGTGCCATTTGCTAATAAATATGCTATATTACATGAAATAACTTTTTGATTTTAATAATGATCAACAAACTATTTAAAAATTGCTGTACATGTATATTGAAAACTATTTAACATTTGTTTTCAATAATGCAAAAATAATAAAATATTTTTCAATTTTTGTTTCTATGTCACACTTTGGTATAAAATTTTTATAAAACAGTAGAAATGATGACTTTAACAAGGTGAAATATTGAAAATTATGTTTGTAATATTGTATTTATAATTATGATTATATAAACGATCCTTAATGAAACCGAATATGGTATACTACTTCAAATAACCAGAAACACAAATTATTATACAACAAAATAATTTAAAATAATATGATTTGATCAAATATATATTTCGAGCAATATTTATGAGAAATGTGTAATTATTATAAATTTTAAAATATCGCATATAAATTCATATATGCCCCTTGCTGAAAGCATAAAAACATTAATATATGTACAAGCATTACTGATTAACTAAATGTTAAAAAACTGACATTTTATTATAAAATATAATATATGTACAATGTTTATGTATCACAATAGATCTTTCATCAGTATTGTCTTCCTTGATAAAATACTTAATATAAAAATTATGTTATATTAATATTAGTATTATATCAATTTTTTATACTCAAATCATTTTGAAGAATATACAATAGCTATATATATCATACTAATGCTGTGCGCTATATTTCTGTTGAAAAATTATGTCGCTATGTTTCTTGCAAGGAAAATGCTGAAACATACGAATTAATGTGTGCAACTTATATAGTGATTTATTTCTTTATGCACAGTATACACATGCATTAAATATAACTTGCAGATACTTATATTGAACATTAAAAAGAATATTAATTTAATCCTTTAAGTATTTAATACGTTTGAAAAAATACTTATATCGGTTTGTTACCTATTGCATCTGATGAAAAACTATTTTTTACCAATAAATATAAAACTTAGAGAAGTACAGAGAAGCAACATATTATTTGTTAATGTTTTTATTGTTTCTCTATATTAAAAATTAGTATGTATGTACATTATCCCATTATGTATAATTAAAAATAGTTCGAATTATAAACATATGAATATTTTTCAAACATGTTTAATTACGTTAGTAAGCACTCAAAGGATTAAATCAGAGATAGTCAAGTACAGAATGATAATTAAATTGAAAATGATTAAAATGTGTTGGTCTTTTGAAAATAGTAGCATTTCAATATTAGCATGTGACAACTACTTCTTGCAAAAGTGTTTTATAATTAGTAGACTGCGAATATTTATGCATCTATGAAGAAATTTAAAGGAAGAAAAATACACAAAATGCCTATAATATTTAATAATATTTAGTAAGTAAAACAACTTTCTGCTTAACTTCTATTTCGTTCATAAAAATATAAATTCGCATAAACATCCGCCACCTGGTAATTAGTAATTTTTCATAAAATCATTTTGTTTGATATGAAGTAAAAAGTAATACAAGCAATTACAGCGTGCAGATTAGTAAAATATATTGAATACACGAAATCATACATTGAATACTTTATAGTAGATTTGTAATATTCATTATTTGAAACTAATTATTAATAATTCGTAATGATAAATATCACCAATTGTAATTCAAGTGATAATATAGTATTCATTTATTTCTAAGAATTTTCATTTAATTTATGACGATATTATTTTTATTGCTTCTACTGATTTCAATATTTCTATATATCACTGTTTATGAGAATATTCTTCAAAATTCTTCGGAAATAAAAATTAAACGTGTACTTCTATTATTATTAAAAGAAATGAAATTAATAGAGATTACACCTTATTAAAAAAGGGTCTGAATATCTTATAAACTGCTACTTACCAAAAAACTCGTAAACAAAAGAATAAAGAATATATTATAAAGAAATTATCTGCCCTGAATAAGGCAGATATATTCTTGTTACAAACTTACATAAAGATGCTTGAAAAACACATATCAATTATTATTTATAGAAGAATTATTATCAGTGACATTTATATATGTAGAATTTATGTCAACTTCATTGGTGTTGACATCACCAGAATAAAACTGATACCACCAAGTGGGTACGTACGAAAAAGCAAGTCCATTGTAAATCCAAGCTCGCCAACCTGTCCTTGTTTCACTATCTATCCTAGACTCAAGATTTTGACACAAAGCTTTGCGATCGTGACTTCTTCCACTTCGCAAGTCGCAAAGTAATCTCTTTCGGCACTCATCGTTACATGATGGTCTTACAGGGGAATTCTTATAATAATGTCTGAAACATGGCGTAACGAATCGTTTTCAAAATATTTTAGAATACTTTATCGTCTAAGTTAAACAAAATTTAGAGTTCCTCTCAATCCTTTCAATTTTAGGAGCATTTCAGAAAATATTAATTATTGAAACGATGAAACCTAATTAAAATCTGAATTATAACTGTTCTAACAATACTAAAAGTAATATTTAAACTAACACCTAATAATTGGAAAAACTTACTTATAATATAAATCAAAAAGCGAAGGTTCATTGCTCATCTTATCTATCAAAGTGTCCCAATCTCGTGGCAGAAGTGATGGCATTTGATACGCTTGTCGAGCACTATACATTTTATACCAAATAGGGTAATCGTAAAGATTTGCTTCTTTTAGATTCATTACCCAACTTTCATGATCCACGACCATCTACGGCAAAGATTTTGAAATGTAATTAACATTATAATATTGTAATTACATTGTTATTAGCGTTGGGTTACTCAAAACCTCGGAACACCTTGAAAATTTCGAAAGTTTTTCGAAGAAACGCAGAACTTTGTACTTTTTTTGTGATTCGAAATTTTCGAAACTCAGATAAGAAAAAGTACAAAGTCAATGAATAAAGTTTGACCATTTGCAGCGTGAACAAAGAATAATTGATTCATTTTATTTTTATGTATTGTAATAAAATAATATCTTTCTATTATAACAGAAAAGAGTTTAGAATAAGTTACCCTAGTAGTTTTAGGATGATCACCATCGACATAGTATATCCTGTATCCCGGATTGAGCTCGTAGTAAGGTGTAACCGATGGTCCAACGTAAGCTATACTAAGAGCTCTTCCAAGATCAGCAACATCGTAAAACAGTTCGAATTCATCATAGTGGGTATGTCCGAAAAATTGTGCTGTGATTGTAGATTCGTATCTGTAAGAAATATATACATTAAACTTACTAGTCAATTAGTGCGACAACATTTTTAGTTAAGAGAGAAATTCTTGCTAGTCATTCTGATTTACCTCCAGATTTCTTTTTTCTCAAACAAGAAAAAATTTAATAAAATATCAATTGAACGTTATTTAAGAAAATTATAAACGTAATATAAAGTATCTCACGAAATCATCAACGTGTCCAAAATAATTTATTATAAAAAAAAACATATTATGTGTGTTGTATTTTGAAATTTATAATACGTATTATAAATAAATTATAACATATAATATAATTATATTATAATATATAAATATTATAAATAAATCTAAATAAATCGTTTGAAAATTATCATGTGCTAACCTGTTGATAATTTGATAATAGTTTCTGGACCACACTTTCAAACAGTCCGAATGACCAGGTGGAATGTGCCCGATGATGTGAACTTTCTCGCCATTCATTTCAGCTCCTTGTAACTCATACACGAGCCATTGTAGTTCGCTCACTGGATCCGTGCTATTTAAGAGCAGCCACCAGTTTTTGTTGTTGCAATAATTCATATTGACAGACAGGATTCTGAATCCTGGACGCACGAGGACTGAGTAAAACGCGCCACGGCGAACAGTGTGTGAAACACCTGCTGGTAACCAACGTCTCCAATGTTTATCGAGCGCGTCGTACAACCACGATATATCATTTTCTTTTGACACAAATGGTGGAGGAAAACTGCAACATTGATTAATTAATTTCTCTTTTTTTTCTTTCTTTAATTTTATCTATTATAATATGTGAATAAATGTTGATTTGTGTATATTTATTATGTAATACTACATATTAGAAAAGTATCAAATAACAGTTTTTAGATTTAAAAAAGTGTTAAATAAATTAAAAGTTGTTGCAGTCTACATCGTTCTTTTGTGTTGTACATTTATAAAATGAAATACACCCTTGATAAAAAAAAGATTGGATTATTTGTTTCAAAACTGAAAAAGATAAATACTGTATTTAATGAGGAATTAGTAATAATTTTATAAGATATATATGTGATCGAAAACGATGACTATTGAATATTAAAAATAAAGAATACTAAAAGCTAGACATTTGAGCGTATACGTGTTATTGCATTTATATAGTATAAGAATATTATTTCATTTGTAAAAATATGATCCTTGAATTCATCATTCATCCCATCTAATATTTTTTTCTAATTTCAACGAAAAAAAAAAGAAATATGACTTGTTTCAGAATTTCACAATTCAAACTGTTATATTAAGAACCTCGGTTATTAGAACACTGATTAAATAAAATGATCAATTGCTAGGAATAGTAGGATACTTCTAAAAAAAAAACATGGGGAATAAAAGAAATGCAACATCTTTATTTAACACGTTACGTTTTTATTTCCATTTAACATTAAGAAATGAAATAAAATTATACGATTAGCTTGTGCGACGATTGATTCAAATAATCGAGGTTCTCCTGTAATAGCACTTAAATTATAGAAACACTATTGTAAAAGAATAGTATTATAATAATGAATGAAATTTCACGATTTACAGCAAGCAAAGAAAAAGATGACCTTAAGTCGCTAAGAAAAAAATTGTGAAAATGAATAGAAGAACTTCAGTTACCTGTTCACAGGAGCACTTTCATGATTTCCAAGAGCTGGGAAGATCGGTATTCCGGGAAACATTTCAATGAGCTGTGTCACTGTATCGTGCAAAACTTTCAGATTTTCCTCTCGCGTTTGATTCCATATGTCGTGAGGTGGTAAATCTCCAGTCCACAAAATGTAGTCGATATCCTGGATCGATATGAGAAACTTACAAAATTATAGTATTTGATTTCTTTCTTATTCGAGTATAAATTTTTTTTAAAAACGTATTTTCTGAATCAAGTGTTTCTTTTCATTTACCTTAGTTACATATTACAGATAATTACTATTAACTGTTTTAAATGTACAATAGAATAGTACATAATATTAAAAATATTTAAATTTCAACTTGTTAGACTTCTCTAGAGAAAGATATTAAACGAATTTTTGAAATTGTATTTTATATAAGTATAATGTTAACACATAAAAATATGTGTTCTTATCGATTGCTAATGTCAGACTAAGACAAACATACAAGTTACTTAAAATATATAAAAAACGTTATTTGGTCATTTCATCTGCGACATAACATGTAGTCGAAACGGTTCGTTATTTTACATTTTCAATTTCAAATAAAATTCGTCTAATCCTGTTGTCCATAGAAATCGATCACTCACAGAATGCGTATCGACGATATGTTTCAGCATATGCTCGACCGTTCTTTTCGGCGTGTCACATTTTCTGTAGTCACCCCATCTGCCAGCAGCTCCGGCTGGTGTCTGGGGTGCTCCATTTGTTAATCTACAGCACAATGGTTCGTTACAATCCGCGTTCGCGCCCTCCTGGTAGTAAGGATCGTAGTGTGTGTCAGAGATGTGAAGAACTTTGAAGGTGGGCGCACCTTCTTGAGGAGGCACAGGGGGTTTCACAGGTGGTTTATTCACCGGCGGGAATGCTACCTCCCATTCGTGCAAAGGATTATACGTGTCATCGCATGCGTCGCCAATAATGAAGCTACAGATTTGCGCCGGTCCCATATCCAGTTGTTTTAATACATAAATGACCTCTCCCTAAAAAAAGAAAACGTGAAATTAATTTGGCAAAGAATGCTTTTAAATTTGAAATTTGAAATTTGAAAATTTGAAATTACTATAGAAATTACTGTCACCTGCTCCACATAAAAATTAAAAGAAGTTTAATTTATTAACTGTGTTTTATGAATATACGCAGAAATATTATATACTATGATGCATGTACTATTTTTGAGTATGAATATATATCCAATCCATTGAAACCACTATTGCAATAAATTAAAAAATCAAATGTCGCAAGATATTATTTCTAAATAGCTGCAAGCATTAAAATAAAGTTTAGAGACTCTCATGACTTGATTACTACTTCCAAGAGAGTTGAAATATTCGTTCACAATATCAAATAACTTGAAAATAGATTTTCGAAACATGCAAGTAATATATCACAAGTACCATGAATGAACCATAACAGTCAAAACTTTCGAAATGAGAGGAATAACGTATTTTCCATGTTTTCTATATTTCTTTGCCAGTTTCAAGATTAAAATGACAAGTAGCAAAGACAGAAATAAAACTTACCCCAAAGAGCAACGTAACTCCTTGACAAACTCGAGAGCTTTGAATGTTGAGGGATACACAAAATTGATAAATGCTGTTCATAATCTCCTTATCGTCCTTGCCGACCTTTATGTAGTGCTGAAGAAGACCTGTTGCGACTTTACACGCTGTGCAGGACACTTTCGACATCACTGATGTCTCTACCTCCATCATCACCTGCTTTAGATCTAGTAATTTTAAAGCTTTGTCAACGAATCCTGACAGGTGACCACTTGGTTGCACGCTCTCCATTTCCCACAATATTCTAGAATAATTGTACTGAAAAGAAACACACTGAATCTTTATCGCTGTAGTAGTAAAATAGACTGCAGATTTTTATGCATTTTGACGAATTTGAATGTAATTTAAATACCGTCAGAATGTAAGAAATAATTTCTACATTTAACGTATAATAATATTTAAATTATATTAAAATAGTATAATAATATCTTTTTAGATATTAGAACATTTACGAACTGTTTAAGAAAATATTTTAATGAATCTGTATTTCTTTATATTGCTCATATAATTACACTTTATAAACCGTAAAATAAACAATTAATTATTATTAGACAGTGACGATTATTTTGAATTAATATGTTCTGTTTACATATTCTTTATGTATTTGAAAATATCTCTAGAAAGTTCTGAAAAACCGAATGAATCTCTCTCCGTGTGAAACGCATTTTTTCCCTTCCTTCTTTTATCCGGCGAATAATGAATTTTCTATTGAAACGAAGAACCGTATTGATCATCTGTGAAACTTTCGCGGGGAAAGTCACTGACATTGGATTATACTCTGCGCCTTAACACAAGTAGGAAGAATACAGTATATATATATATATGTATGTATGGACGTATCCTTGTTGATCAAGTTGGTGAAAGTATTTTGGCACTGAAAGTGAGAGTCGGCGACATCGTCGCGTCAAACGTGAAAAAAGACAGGGAAATACGGAAGAACCGAAAGACAAGGTAAGTGGAAATGAAATTATACGGGGTGTCTCAGTTTTCACGGTAACAACAGGGAAGAGCGCAAAAATGAAGCCAGAATAACGAAGAATAACATTTTCTCATTGAAGCCTCCATTTTATAGAAAACTTTTATTCGAAAATTTGTCAATTAATAATACTTGAATTCAGCTACTAATTTTGAACCGGATGGGAACAAATAATCGCCACGAAGATATTCTACGCGAATGAAAAATGGCAAATGAAAAACGTACAACGTACAATTTTTTCATTTAAAGCTACGTCCTTGAGAAAATAGAGTCGTAAATGTTCGTTCATTAATATTCGAATTTCGCTAGTTCTGAAATGGATAGAAATAAACATAATCGACGAGAGGCTACTCCTTCAATTAACGGACAAGAGACAAGAAACATTGAATTCTATAGAATATTGTCCAATAAATATTTTTGGTGCCTAAACAATCCAAAAACTGAACATCTTCTACCATTCTTCTTTTTTTTGCGCATAAAAATCCGCAGTCCACGAAGATTTTCTTACCCGTGGCAATTGATTAGTATTAAAGCCATCGACGATCACAGTTTCCGCGGTCGGTGGTAGATCTCGGATTCCGTTAATAGATGGTAAGACCGTAACGTCTAACTGTCTCGCGGCATTTACTTTGGCAAGCCATTCGTCTGCGAGCTGTGTCCAGTTGGACATAGGCATTTCCGCTTCCTTCTTCGACCCGTCCCTGACAGGATTTCCTACGAGAACACCATCCATGTATTTTTTCAGAAGATGTAAAAAAATCTCTGATCGATGGGCAAAAAAGTACAAGATCGAACTTTGAAAACATAATAAATATAATACATTTTAAGTTATATGATACATGTAATAATAATTTGATCATGTATGTTCGATGATACGAGAGTTATATTATCAATATACTGCAGATTCTTGCGCATTTTTAAGAAATTTCGAAGCGCAAAATTACAGAGAGTGCACGTGCGATATGAGAGAAACATAGGGCTTAGTACTTCCAATAATATTTTCTTTTCAAATCAACGTGGTCGATCTTCGGAATTCTATGGTTTTATGTTCCTTTAAGCAAGTCTGCAAAGTATGTCAATGGTACTATAAGTGTGCAATTGACCACGTATATGTACCCTACGTGGCTCGTAGCGAATATTAGCTGAAATTATATAATTTCTCCGATACGCTCGAGAAACATCCTATAATAAATGTCCTTCGAGGAATCCCATAATTCGTAATCAAATCGAAATCATCGAACCGCGCGTAAATTTCAAGTACTTTCTCTATAAAACGAGGTTATGGTATTGTAAACGTTTCGCTCCATTTTCAACATGAGTAACGTGAGTATGGTTTATGTAAAAATACTAATGTACTCAAATCTTTCTCTGCCTCTTTATCTCTTTCTCCCTCCCCCCTCTCTCTCGCTTTTCACGTAGATATATACAGTGTTTCGTTTATCTTGGATTTACTAATATTTTTATCGATAGAAAAAATTGTAACAGAATTGATCACAGATATTATCTCGTAAAATATTTGAAATGATTTAATTATGTTTAAATATATTTAATGAAATTATTTTTCAATTATCAAATGACGTACTTAGATAAAATATTTGAAAAATAATTACTTGAATAAATATAATAACACATTTAAATAAAATATTTATTATATTATTTAAATAAATATTTGAAAAATAATTATTTAAGTAATACGTTTGGCTAAACACTGTTGTTTTGAAACAATTATGCATGCGTCTATCTGACTGAACAGAGATCTAGCATCAATTATTTCTAATCATCAATGCCATTCACTCGATCTAACAAAGAACTGTAATTAAATTTCAATTGAAAATTAAAAATTGAGCGACTGAAAATTCACACTTCAATTATTATTAATAATGATCAATTTATAATTACTGTCCGACAACGAATTCCTTCAACCAATTAAACCAATCATCATTTCCTTTCCTTTGATCGTAATCATTAATTAAGAAATCAAATTAAAAACTGTGATCCAACTTTAATGTCCATCGTTGTATGATATCTTGAACGTTGTTTAAACGTTTTAAAAATTGTTTTTACATACCAACAGCACTCCTCGACGTTCCAATGAGGAAAAAGAAAATAAAAGTGCTCGTGATGCTCCATCTTTGATTTGGCATGCTATATTTGGCTCTTTGGTATTGTCAACTGCAACAAAAGAAGCAATAGATATTTCAAAATAATATACTTTCGAGTATTTATACTATTAATTAATTAATAGTATAATTATTAACATTTATTTATTTGTTATATTACCTTTTGTATTCATGATATGTCATTTTACAGAGTCAATATTCCCAATATTTCTGTTATTCGACGTCTAGAAATATATTTTAATATGAAAAAAAGGAGATATTATAAAAGAAAGACTCTGATAATGAATTATAAAATTTTCAGAAAATTTTACAGGCAAACAATTGTGTGACTGATATTATGACTAATTGATAGTTTTGAAATATTTAATTTAGAATGAATCAATTTAGAAATTTCCTGAAAAAATGACAAGAAAACAGCTCTATATTGAATTGAAATTTTGATCAATTGATGATTTTCTTGATAACTTATTAATTAACACGGCTAAATGTACACCACTAAATGTACATACTTTAAATTTTGCTCGTGATTACTGTCATTCTTAAGTAGGTCATCGATGAATACCTAATTCAAAATCTTCGTTTCAGCCAATGATCTTTGAAATTGTCACGTTTAAAACTTTAACAAGTTTAAGTGATTAAAGTGATTCTCTTCATCTCTCAACATACATCTTTCCATACACACACACACACACACACACACACATATATATAACGTGGATTACAGAATCGCAGATTGCAAAAATTAGTCCTAATAGTAAATAGCAAGCTATTTAACTAAAATTAAAATACTTTCTGCCAAACATCAATTAACACTTGTGCAAATTATTAATTCTTATTATATATTTCAACATACGTAGATTAGAAATAAACTAATTTTTACAGAGAATATCAAGCTGCAGAAAACGAAACATTTCAAACAGAAGAAAAAGTGGAAGTGAGTTTGAAATCTCCACTTGTAACAAAAAGAAATAATTACCATCATATTATAGATACTTCTGTACCGAATAACTTTTTCTGTGTCGCTAAAAGCGACAGAGATATTCAAGAGATGGACGAAGTTGTTAGAACAACCTGCACAATTCATTGGAGAGGAAAAAAAAAAATGAAATAAGCGAAATGAAAATCTCTTTTACGGGGCGTTTCGATAATGTACATATGACACTGATAACGATTAATCCACGATATAATTAATAGAGAATCGTGTGTCGCAGCCTGTGAAATTGCACGGGCAATGGATGTTCTTTCGATCGTAACGCGACTACCGGTTGCAGTGGGTCAGTGAGATCTGTTTTGGCGAAAGTTCGATGCGCGATCGTATCTAACCGACGCGCTATTTCCGTATATCTCTTTCCTTTCCCTTCACGAGATTCTCGCTGAAAACGTTTACAATTAACCGCAGCAAACCGTATGACCGACCCGCACGATCATCGATCATCGATCATCGTTTCGCGTCTACATTTTCGGTCGATATCAATGATGCGCTAATTCTTCGAATTAATCTCGAATTAATCTCAAATTAATCTCTTCGTTCAATTTGTTTGCCAGAGAGAAAGAAAAAGAGAGAGAAGAGAGAGTTCCACGTTCGATTTATTTGAAAAAATAAAATAATCGATACCGAACGAGATATTATTTTGCATTTTTCGTATTTTTTTGTTACTTGTAATCTCATATTGTTTTAACGTGTCGATTGTGATCAGTATCGCGATAAAAATTTCTCATTTTGAATGCTTATTACGAACAAATTGAACGAGGAGGAAAAGAAAGAAACGAGTGATAAACACTCGTGAAACTTTGTCTAAAACACTTTCTAAAGATTCTCATTTCAAATATTTCGTATATGAGAGATTTCTCACGAATAATTATAATGCGTCGCGTAGTTTTTGATTAAATATAATATGTAGATACGTAGACTGCAAATTCATACATTTTTGCGTACCATGTGCATCAAATTTCTTACGATACGTGTATTTTCAAATTTCTTACAAGGATACACATTTCACCTCGTTGTTTTAGATAAAAATAACAGAAAACAAAAAAGATTGATATTTTCCAAAGTCAACAACTCTCACTCACAATCAGTTAGATAATTTTGAAGGACACCCTATATACGAAATAAAAATGCCTGCGAAGCGAGTGATGTGAAAGTACAACCTTGAAATAATTCCCACTTCATTCATCTTGAAAACAGTAGATATCTTTCAACGAGATATTTGTTTAAAAAATATAACATGTTTGTTAAAATTTAGATATTAGGACAAATTTATTGCAATAATTTGACAATAAAATAAATAAAAAAATTAAATAAGCTTTACAGATCATCAGTAGATCGTTCCAATAGATTATGATTGATATACTCTTATATTTTGGAAATATCCGAACTAACTGGAATTTAAAATATTGGTTTATAGTATTTAGACTTTTGAAATTTTATTTTGTACGCTGGAATTGGAGTAAATTTATTACATTAATCTGACAACAGAGAGATCGACTTTCTCGAAGTAAACTTTACATTTTATCAGAATGATTATTCTATGATTATTCTCTTATAATATTTTGAAAATCAAACAGGAATTTAAACTATTGGTTTATAGTACTTATCCTGGAATTTACTATAATAACTTGGCAACAAAAAGATCAATCACTCTGTACGACGTAAAGTTTATAATCTACCATGATCTGTTCATCATCTTGAAATATCATTAATTGTTCTTCATCGTCAAACTCTCCTATAAGAACCTCGTCATGTATACTTAACGTAAGAGAACGTACTCCTTTTCGTGCACACTTTCGATAACAATGAGCGGAAAGAGGTTAAGCGAACTGTGAAACGCGAAAGAAGAAACGAAGGAACGCGCCGTTCCATACGATTTTTCGGCGAACCTGTATATCTATCCGGCATAAAGAGCCGATCGGTAATTTCATTTCAACGTTCCATTTATTCGTGTAGAGCCGCTGGCTGATCGAGCATCGCTCGATATAAAAATAACGGTGCACCGAAACTACTTCGAATTTCCTAGCACGAAGGAATTCCAAAGGTTTGGTTGATGAATCAAACGGCCGGGGAACGAGTAAAACAGCCAAGTGGAATAAGCGGTTAACCGTTATTCGACCCACCAAGGGACCTTGCCTTGCTGAAAGAAGCCACACACTTCGGCTATGCTCCGTATTTCACTCAATCAAAACGAAATCGTCGCCGCGAAGGGACTCTCACAGACTTTCAGCATCCACGCTCATATCACCTCTTCTAGATGGTCTCCCACCATCTAGACCGACATGTGACTCGTGTTTCACAATGCGAGAAACAATTTAACGCTAGAGCAGAAGAAGATCGGAGTTCCATTTCGCGAAGGGGAATTTAAGATTGGTTTTTTTTTTTCAAATTAGGGAAATTTAAGATTGGTATTTCTTTTTTTTTTTTTTTTTTTTTTTTTTTTTTTTTTTTTTTCAAATTACGCGATTGATATTTTACGCGCGTATGAATAATTCTTGCATTGAACATTTTTTCCTCTATCAGATATTTTGGGCTGCTTGTACATTCAATTATATTACATTATATTATATTATATTACATTACATTACATTATATTATATTATATTATATTATATTATATTATATTACATTACATTATATTATATTATACATTTATTTGTTTTATATTATATTTATATATTCGTATATTCAAATCTGTATTTCCTTCAAATTTTCTTTTGTCTGGCTCGCGGATTTTCATGTATTTATAAAAATATTTAACGGTACGAATAATACGTGAAATATAAAGTCTTATGAACATTTTCTTACAAAATAGATATATTTACTTCTATAGATACAACTAAACTGTGAATTTTAAAAAATTTAAAGATGCAAAAGTTCATAGAGTATGAAAAAGGTACGTAAAATATAGAATTTTATGCGAAGAAAGAAAGAGAATCATACTGTAAATCTATTTCGCGAGTTAATAATTGTATATATGCAGTGATGGACTAGATTGATATTTTATATGTACATTGCAAATAATTCTTGCGTTGAATACTTTATCTATATTAAAAACGTAATTTTTTATCACAATGAAAGTAAATCACAATATAAAATCGAATGAATTACAAACAGAAATTGTATTACCTTGTAATATATCTTTGACAGATAAAAATTATGTCACAGATAAAATGAAAGCTGCGAGAAAAAGACTTTAAATAATCACAACGAACAATGTGTAATAGTTTACGAGAAATTGACATAAATTTCGGAAAAAGTAATCTGGAAAGAGTAGCAGATATCGAAAGAAAAAAAAATCTAGTAATTAAATACTTAAATAAGAATACTATAAATAAATAAAAATAAAGAAATAATTTGAATATTTTAGCTAGAAAATATTCATAAAGTATATATTGAATATTTTAGCTAGAAAATATTCATAAAGTATACGAAAAATAATTGATTATCGCCGTTGAATGGTAAACATATATGTAGATAATAATAATTAGATCAAAAATCAGATCTGCTAGATTTTAAAAATAGGACGAGCATTACAAAGCAGTGTGAAGTACATGTTGTAACAGTATTGACCTCGGTTATAAAATTTACCGTTTCCTGTTTAAATGTCATTGAGTTACATTACTGAATGATTCGTTGGTCAACTTGAAATGAGAATCTCTCATTGTCAAGCATCAAATAGTCTATCTTGTTCAATAGCTGATCCACAATTACTGTGACTCGTAAGTTTCAATTGCTGGTGTCGTTCTTTATATTCCAACCATTCGATATACATACGTATATCTCTGTGAGGCTTTGTGTCGAGCGTTCAATTCAAATTGGTTTCAAATTCGTATGTTCTATGACAATTATCAAAGATAATTGATTTTTGTTATTTCTAGGCTTACTATTACGTGTTTCCGTGTATTTAATCATAATCCTTGAGATTTTACATCTCATCTTGGCAACTGCCAGAAAAAAAGAAATCACAACCTCGATTAAAGATGCGATATAAACTAACTAAGTAAATGTCTTGACATATAAGGTTCTGGATCCGTGTACAAAACCGCGATCTCTAGAATAAATGTGTCCGACCTGCGTGCGTCTGACGTTTATAGGAAATCCTGTTTCAAGCGTCTATGTCGTGAATGGATAATAATATAAACCAACCATAAACGAGTGAAATTGAAAGACATGCTGACTCGCTGATCACAAAAAATTCTGCTGTTGGAACTTATCTATAAGACTAAACAAGTCTCGTTAGAGTACATCATTCAAAGAACTCAGCTGTGAATACAGGATACGATCTTTGCCCCGACATTCATCATTTGAATGTTTCAAATTCTCTCTATTATTATTTAGAATTTTTGTTTACTATGCGAAGAGAAACTGTGCATTGAATAAAGAATATTTTTATCCTCACTAACATCTTTAAATTTTTATATTTATAGTTTAGTTTGATAAAATCTTGAAAAATGACATAGTATTTAATTGAGAAATCGTGTATATTGATGTAATGCTCAATTTCTACTGAAAGTGTATGATATCATATATTTCGAAGAATTCAGATTTGAAACTAAATTATCTTTACGAATGTTTAATTTCATAATTATAAACATCTTTAAGAATTGCCAAGATAACATTATATCATTATTTATTGTTTATGGAAAATTTTAAATATTTTTTTAACATCACATTAACTGCACATATGC
Source organism: Frieseomelitta varia (assembly GCF_011392965.1). Classification (NCBI taxonomy): domain Eukaryota; kingdom Metazoa; phylum Arthropoda; class Insecta; order Hymenoptera; family Apidae; genus Frieseomelitta; species Frieseomelitta varia. The sequence continues at coordinate 229,464 of NW_025110625.1, read as the reverse complement.
ATGCAACGCTGATAAGGATTAAAGTAGCGACTCGAGAAGCAAATGAGTGCCTTAGCGATATGAAAAATATACAATCGTCGGTATCACGATTACACGATGAAAAGATTCATATTATGCGAGGATACGTGATTTTGTTTCATAAAAATATCTCATATTACTGTTTGACATTTACGCGCCTACATATACAGTAAAATATACAGTATATCAATCATTTAAATGATAAGTAATTTAATTTAAGATTTATTTAATAATTAATCTCATTTAACTTATTTATAATAAATGAGTAATAAATTACTTAGAACTGCTAATTTCATAAAAGGCTAATGAGTGCTATTACTATAAATAATTCATTTATATATTTATAGTATCACATAAGAATAACATAATATTATAATATTGTTACTCTAAATCAGTGTCCAGATACTTATAGTTTTCTCACTTGCAATTAGACTATTTTAGCAGATTGTGTATAGCATAAGAAATAAACATGTCTGTCATTCTATAATACAACCAACGAAATATTAATACAGTGAAATATTAAATTAACTTTTAATATAATTAGCATATAGAAAAATATTAAACTTTTTTTATTAAACTGTAAGCATAAAACAGCAGAAGTACAAGTGAGCCGATACTTTTGATCGATACTGTATATTAACAGAATTTTTTTTCAATTATACTGCAAATCGTTCATGTACGTACATTCTTACCTAACTACGTTTACGTATGTACTAAGAAACAGGTTTGAAATTGTTGATCAGAAGTTATTCGAATCAAACTGAGCAGGAAGCCGTTACGAATACTACAGTTAATCGTATGCGAAGTTGAAAGTTGTCAACTCAAGCATGAGGAACACCTTGTATAGAATCTTGCAAGAAAGGGGTCATTAACTGTTGTCGATTAATGTTCAAGAGTGTACGTGCGTACTCGCCACTCTTGACAAAGATAACGTATGATTAAACGCTTTACTATAATAGAATGAAGAATAAAACGATGCCTGGAGAGAAAATAATCTCCGTGTGAATAATAGTTGAATTCAATTAGCTCTCTTAGTCATGGTTACTTGACCAGATTTATTTATATGTACTATCTACATATACGTATCAACTTAGAGACCACTTACTCTGTTTTACAAGTGTAATCCTGATAATGATGAATCAAGAAAAATAATTTCTGTACGAACTATATTAGTTCAGCGATTGAACTATATTAGCTCTCAGATTGTTTGACTGCGCTTATTTATTTGTATTAACTTAGATATCATTTATTCGGTTTTCTTTTGAGTAATTCTAATATAATCGTGAATGTATACGAGTTATATTAAGTTGTAACATTTTTTTCTATCTTTTTCTTCGAAATAAACGTTGCATAAACATCCAAAGACATAAAATACCGCCTTAATAGTTGTATTATATAATTGTGATACCAAGACAAGCAATTTGATATTTAAAAAAAGTTAGGAAAGTTTCACTAACAAATGTTACATTATTCAAGCAACTTTGAAGTGTATACTATATCATAAAAATTCATCACAAAATTCTCAGAAATATGAATATGCTCATAGACAAAGAAGAAGTTACAAAAGAGCACAAAAAAGTAGAATTATTTTCCATAGGAATTATCTTGATCGTTATCAACTTGAATTCACACGCAAACGAGGCACCGTATATAAGAGGAATACTTAGAGCAGTGTTACGAAATACTAACTAGCACTAGTTCTTTCCTTCCTTATTTAAGTCTTCCTTTTTCAATCATGAAAATTGTTGAACAGTGTACGTATCCTTATTTGTTTTAATAAGAACTTTTTCTACTTCAAAAAATAGTAGAGATAGTAAAAAAATTTTAAAAGGAAAAGCAACAGTTTATTCCTTTCTATTAAGGAGAAAAAGAAAAATTTAATGTTGCAATAATAAACTGTATGTAGATACTCTTATATCTACATTTCAGGATGTTTAAATTTGAACAGGATACAAACTATTTAAAGTTAAAATAAAACATTTTGTGTAAGTTATATATCATAATAGTTATAATCCAGCATTATTTAGTAAATAACTAATACTCAGTATTAATAACTGTATTTAGTATATAGTTATTTAATAAAATCACTATTTATCTTTCCTGTTTTAAAATTACATAAACGTAACAACAAAATAATTGAGTGATCACAAGTCTATTTCAAAAAATCGACAATAATCTAGCATACTCTGATATACTTGACTAATAATCATACAATTACTAATTTTATCTTGGTGTGAAATGAATTTTATAGACGAATAAAGTGAAACGATTATACTCGAAATGAAATTTAACTTCAATGAATGATGTCCGCACTGTGACTCACAGATAGCGAATAGAAACTTCGTTTCAGACCTTTAAACTCGACACACTCAACTTTTTATTAAAACTCAAGATCTTTTTAACAAGAGTATATGATATCTTCGTTTGCTTTCACTATATATCTATCTTTATGTTATCTGTAATAATTGTTGAACTTAAGATATATCGATTTAAGTGAAAAACGAATCGTGTGAAACCTTTCAATTTAAATCTGTGGCGTGCTTTGTTAAAATTTTTGAATGAAATATTACATTAACAAAAATAGATCGAAATCTCCATCGATTTATTTTTACATATAGGCATTCGATCGTTTAGGCTAGATGCACAGCGTATAGTGACGCAATACAGTAAATAGTACGAGCTCAGAATAGCATATTCTTTGCATTACATACTTTGTGTGTGATCGGTTTTCCTAGTTTTAAACTTTGCAAGGTGTACGTGATCAAACGATAATTTATTATTAATAATGTTGTTGTTTTACAAATGTAACATAAGATCAGGAATAATGATGCGAGAACTTTGGATATCAGAATTCAGCTTTTGAACTGGAATAAAAACAAAACGACTTATTCATATCTGTGTTTACTTGTAAGCCACGTGTGTTCCATGTGTTGCTTCATATCATCATCGCAACACAAAAAATGCTTATCCTATAATATTATTAATCATAAATTTTATTAAACATCAATTGAGTCGCATGTAGATAAAATTATATATCGTGAGATTGATCGAAACAAAACGAAAGAACGCTTTCGAAATTAAACTGATTGATTCTTGTCACCTGTCAATTTGAAAACCAAAGTATCCTCGAAATGATAAAAACAAAATTCAGAGAAATTTCTTTCTCTTTTACGAAAGGTTGGAAAAAAGAATTGTACAGCAAGCTTCGAGGATTCGTTGCAAACGAGAAACCTCAATCTTCAAGATCACGATGGATCTGGTCGTAAAAAAAAAGAAAAAACATTTTTTCAGCGTTTAGAGAATTTTACAAGAATCCTTACTTTCCAACTCGTTGTAGAAACATCTTCGCTCTTTGTAACGAGGCCAAGTGGATTGTTCTACGATTTGTTTCTCACGAAGCTTTAAAATATCGATATAATTTTTTATCAATAAACAATTTTGTGAGTGTGCGAAATCTAATGCAACGACAGCTGTTGTTCTATTACCCAACTACACGTTTGTCTCCCTATAATTATTCTAGTTACAATCGAGGCTCTGCTGTGTGTACGTTCGGTGCATTTTTGCACCATTGAGTTTCCCATAAGTATACGAACATTCGCAAACACGCATAGAACCATACATAAAACATTCATTCAGTGAATCGTTCATGACCAACCGCTGATCGTGTCTGAAGCATCTAACCTACTTAATCCTGGCTCTCTCACCGTGACGTCAGTCACTGCCATCGTAACTTATCAAGACCCCCAAGATTTACCTTAGATGCGCATTCATAACTCGTTTCAAGCAGCTTTTTGATCAAATCTCGCGACCACTGGCCAAAATTCGTTTCGTTTGCTACAACTTCAAAATAGAAATAATTCTTTTCAAACTGATCAATTCACTTTAATCAATCTAAATTGATTAATTTTTGGTCTCAATACAAACTGATCCTTTTTAGATGTATTTGATCTTGTTGCATGCCTGTTTATTTCATAGTACTTGTACAAAACAGTGGAAAGATAAAAAAATATAACTATAAAAATTCATATCGGAAATTTGTATTTAAGTTATTTATTAACGTATATGTAATACAAATTTGCAGAGAAAGAGAGAGAGAGAGAAATGTAAATTTTATTAGAAATAAAGATAAGAAATAAGAAGCGAGAGTCGTATTTTGAAACAATTTATGAAATATAATTTTGTGTTGGATAATCAAATAAATTGGTTAATGCCTGTAGGTAATTAATAAATAATTCTAAAAAAAATAAGCTAAATTAATAAATAATTCGGTGAATTCTGAAACACTTGAAATACTAGTTATTCGATTGGAATGAAATGCAGTGTAAATGCAGTATGTTGATAATATAAAATTGCTCTTTAAAAAAAAGAAAAGAACGAGAAATTATCTGACACTTATAAATTGAGTAGCAAATGATATCATTAATAGAGAAACTTTTCAGAGGTCTTTAAATAACCATTGAAGTTTGAAATGTTTTCTATGAGTTTCTCCAAAAAATAAATACATTTGAGGAATTTAGAGAAACATTTATCTACTCCTAATGATGTTATTTATTTTTCATTCTAAATATGTTACAGATATTACAAATGTTAAACGTAGTTTGAAAATGTAATCAAAGCGATAGAAATTTACTTTTACTATCAAAGACAATTTTTTAATAACAGATATAAAAGAGTTTGAGGCATTAAGTTGATATTTTCTGTGATTGAAAAGTTACTTTTTAAAGCTGATTTTTTTTTTGTCTCTAGTATAAAGTAGAGTAATAAAGTAATAAAATATATTAGTAGAGTAAGTGTAATAAACTAGAGACAAAATATTAGTTTTGTAATATTTTTTATGATTTACAATACTCTCATAATTTACAATACTTGTACAGTTCCGAGTATCGACTAACAGACTCTCGACTAAAAAAGAAAAGATAAAAAGAAGACATGATAACGCAACAAACAGGAAACCAAATTATATCGAAGAAGTTATCCCGTATATTATTTGTAAAAAAAAATTTAATGAAGACTGGATGCAATGTAAAAATTGGGGGCACATGTCGAATATTTGGATGAAGAAAATATCAATTACTTTAATTGCGATGTTTTTGAAATAGAAATTAAATTTCTTCAAAAAAATCTTCTATTGTGACAATTGAATATCTTTTCATTAACACTGTTCCACTCATTTAGACGTAAAAATTTGCATTTAATTTTGCAAGTGTAATTTTGTAAGTGTCGCAAATTTTGCATTGCCCATTTGCACTTTTTTCTACAGTCTCAAAATTTTAATATCATTTCAAACTGACATAAAGTATCGGTTAATATAGATAAGTGAAATACTGACACATTAGATTTTTGTATAAATTTCTGCATAATTTTTCGTTAATTACAAACTACGTCTTTTTTTTACCTTTGGGAATTATCAGTTCCTGTTAGGTGCACAAAAGTAATCTCTATCCTTTTATCAAGTTTACAATTTTAAAATTACTAAAATTTTACTTTTTGTCGATCAAAGAATATAATAAAAGAATTTAGATCAGCTGGTGCACGACTCTCCCCTATAGTTTCAAAATTTTGATAACACTACGAACTGACATATTGTATAATTTTAACCAGTTAACGAACGACTTTCATAAAAATATTTACACACACTATTTTAACAGATTTTCATGCATAAATAAATTTATGTATAATTCCTGTATAATTAAAACACAAGACTCTTTAGCTAATCCTTTTCGAATCCTGTACTATGATCTCTATAATTTTGCACTTTAAACTTACTTATAAATGCATAAAAATCCATAATTATAGTGCAATAATTAAACTGTTTTTAGACCTTGAAAGTTATTGAATAAAGAATCATGTTTATTTGCTTACGTAGGAGTTTACAAGGAAAGCTAGTTCGTGTGTAACGAGACACAACATTCTAATTATTTTATTTAAATACTTGATACGAATAAGAATCAATTCTAGAATAATTTTGGAGGTGAATGTGTTAGAAAAAGAAAACAATCTAGGAATCAACATAATTGATCACAGTTATCGGACGTTAGTATTCTCAAACAAGATTCTTATACTTATACTAGTATATTGTTACGTTTTTCTTCGTATTTTGTCTAACTGTGGCCAATCAGAATTTATATAAATTTGTATTTGTGAATTAACTCCAGTTAGTTCTTGAAACAAAAAGTTCCTCTTACTAAATGAAATCAACACTTCAAGTGTTTCGAGACGTTACCAAAATTTCGGATTCGAAATCTCCAAAATTTAAAAATTAGTTTCGAACTCATCCCTCCTAGAAGACAATCGAATGATCGTCGGTATGTAGTCCACTTTGTACCTTTCTTTTTCTCCTAATAAAATTTTTTTCTAACTAAAAACAAAATGTAGTTTGTTGCAGCTGTGTGAAACCATTCTGTACATTGCTTTCTTTGCAACAGACTTCATTGTTTTGGTATTGACATTCGCCTTGAAATATGTACATTGAATTGATTTTACCGCGCTCATTATTCTCGCTCCTCGTTGCTTCGTTATAATTAGTATTCTAAGAACTTTTTTCATAGATATACATACGTGTGTATATATATTTCATAAACTTATTTCATACTACAATACGACTGATTCCAATTGTAAGTAAACTGACACGTATAAGAACTAGACACGTTGAATTCGTTTTGTTTTGTTCTGTTTTCTTTTGTCCAGCACGAATCAAATATAGTAGGACACAACAAGTAGTATGTTATAAGTTGTTATAATCTAGTTAATAGAAAACAAAAGTCTAGGCTTTGGATATTTTATGGATATTAATTAAATTGTTAATTAAAAGTAAATTATTTTTGAAATTAGGAATCTTAAATAAATATATGAATAATTATATATACGTGTTTGTTTCATTCTTAAATAAATATACAAATAAATTGAAAATCTCTAAATCTACAATTCCCGTGTGTAATAAATAATCATAAAATGATAATTTTACTAACAACATATTTTGCGCATTTTAATGTAGATTTACTGTAGAATTTTTGTTTCAAATTTTTTAGCTTCTCGTACACGTGTACGAAGCATCGTCATTTGTCCAAAATTTATATAACGTTATATCTTTATAAATTTATACAAATGAATTGATGCTTCCAAAATGTATAAAATGTTCGTTTCTTAAGTTTTTACCTTAATGATAGATACTTTGTACATTCCGAGTTTTACTTGTACACGTGAACGTGTATAAACTCGCGAATACTTTTGAAAAATTATAACTAAGAAGTGCGAAGTAATAACGGGTTTGTCTTTCACTCGACATAATGGTTAAGCGAACTTCGATGATAGATAGGTCAAGGAATCATCAGTTCTTTGAACTCCAAAAAGTCAGAAGAGAATTCTGCACAAGGTTACTATAAACTTTTATATCAATTTTTGATAACGATTGTTTATTGATTGCCAAATATCTAGTTTGAACCTTTCTTTTCGAGGATATTTTCTGCGAGAAATAACACTCATTTTCGATTTTAGCAGCCATTCATTATTCATACTGTACACATAAAACTGATGTAAATCGAAATCAAAGTCAAGACATTTTTACTCACGAGTATTTCTATCAAAACTTTATCAACTATCACTGACAGTTAATTATCGAATACAATTACACATTAATAACGTTATACATAAATATCAACAATTTTATAACAAATAAATAAAATAAAACGTACTAAGTACCTAGTAATTTTATTATTCTATATTTATTCCGGACCATAAAATACTCTTCACTTCATGCGCCATAAATTTAGATCGATGAAACAAGCACGTGTATATAATAATTCAATTTATAACAAATATCATTCGAATAGCACGTAACAGCTGAAGACGATGTCAATCGCTGATGTACGTGTACGAAATCGTGGTGAAACAGTCGAAAGACATAACACACTTGCCCAATCAATTTCGATGGCGCAAGGAGACAGTCAATTTGCAAAAACGAAAAGGCCTTATGAAACTCCTGGCCATGGGATTTTCACGACACGCATCGAAAGCTCTTCGCATACCAGCGTCGTGCTCGATTGAAATTCGCGTCTTGAAAGTCTTTCGCATTGTTTGAGCAAACGTTCGCGTTGAGAAAATCCTCCAACGTGAAACCTTTCGTGTAAGACGCGCGTTCCATCCCCACTAATCCTAAGGTTTCGTCCTCACTTGTCCCCGCTTCTACACTCTTTCAACTTGTGCCCTGTGAAGGCTTTATTTTTGTTGTTCTATCGATATAGCGTATTACTCGAAACTGATATATGATAGAATATTTTAAGTGGACAGGTAATGGAAATAGATATGAATTAAATTTAGTCAAAGTAGTACTATTATTACGTACTTAAGTTTTATATATTATATATGTTTATGTTACATAGATCATTTAATGAATAATTGAAATTAATATTTACATTTGTATTGAAATAAGACATAGCTGATTTTTGAAGGACAAATATAAGTGGACACGCGTTTGTTTCGTTACCACAAGGCAAACAATGTAACAAATGTAAAGCGTTGTTCCCATTCTTACGCTGTGTTATCAAATTAACTGTTTAGTTGTTTTCTAAGCTTTGTACAGGACAGATTATTTGTAAGGACATTTTGACTAAATTTAATTCATATCTATTTCCATTACTTGTCCACTCAATTTTGTCCGTGACTGCATAGTTCAAATATTTGAACACGTATTATGTGATCCTTTCAAGATTCTTATTCTGAGATAAAATAATGGGAAATTGATGAGTTTAGTTTGCAAGTTGATTGCAACACAACGATTTTCTTTTGTTCTGCTTGTTTTCTTTTTTCTTTCTCGAAGAATGAGCTTTACAAAATTGTTATGATGTTAAAGCAGCTTTTCGATCTTAATACCTTTTTTTTATGAATAGCGAGGAGATGATTCGTTTCATCAGCGTCGATTTTATGTTCCCATAAAAAATAACAAACTGCATGACATAACTCGCCATAATTGTCTATAAATCACCTCTGTTCATTTTGAACGAAATGATTAACGCAATTCCCTCGCGTGATTTTGCCGTTTAATTTTGTTCGACGCGAAATTAGTAATATGTGTACGCGTGTAATTGAACTAAATAAGTTATATATAAATAAATTAAATAAATTGAATAAATTATATTTGCTAAATGTAAAATAACCTACATATGCGCATACATGTACAGAGATCATTATGTATTTAGTGAAAAATTAATACACAACAAAAATGGTATTTCTAAATCCATAATTAGTGCTACATTATTAATAAATAATTTATTCATATGATGTATTAAATGTTTATTAAACAATGTGGTACTTTTTTCGTGTAAATATTTCAATCCAAAACTGGGTATCATATGGTGAACAATTTCAAGTAGAATATTTATATAATTTTAGTGTACAGCTTCGTTTAATATTCTGTAAAGAATATCACTAATTTTTAGTGATGTACCATGAGAAAATCAATAATATTAAATGATACTCTAAATTAACTGTAGTAATCGAAAGCAAAAACTAGCTCAAAAAATCCTTAAGAACCTCTAAAAAGTATTATACATCTAACATGAAAAAACATTTTCAACAACTTCTAAGTTAATATACATATGTATCCAAAGTAAATACCGATAACACTGATGAGTGGATCACATCAAAATTCAAGCCACTCGTTTGGCGGAGTAAATAAATAACGTTAAAGCGGTACAACAATAATCGACAATCAAATCAATGATGAAAACTGACGTACGAGATTACTTACGAATTTTGAAACGTGCACGATGTTCACGTGGTACATAAAGGAACGATCGGTGAGCGCAGGCCTCGAAGGAACAATCCACGATTTAAAAGGAATGCTGCCAAAGTGCCTAAGGGACTCGGTTATTTGACGGCGTTCAGGTCAGTTTTGTGACATTTCAAAGTTCACCCGGACGTTCCCCCGCGGTTTCTAGATCACCAGAGAGAAGACGCGCACGCACACGTGCTCGCTACGCAACGCGATGTTGGCCGAAAGCCGAAAGGCAACTCTTCTCTCCTTCTCTCTTTTCTCCCCCCCACTCGGTTGATATTCCGTCACGCGTGCGTGTTAATCCTAAACACAAACACAACCAATACTATCGACCTTGCCGCAGTGACGACTCGGCGTACACTGAGCAACACACAGCGAACGCATCGGAATATCCTAGCTGCGGTGTTTCTTCCCCCACCACTCTTCCGTTCTCGACCCCCATCCTCTGCAGCTCTGTATTTGTATAATTTCATCTGTAACGAATTTGTTGATTTTTCGTGCAATGACTTGTGAGAATATTTGATTTCTTATCACAGAGATGATTTCCGTGGGTGTATGCATCGAATCGATTGAAAAACAAGCGACAATATATAGGGCGTTTCATTTTTTATGGTACAATCGAGAGTGGAAAAGATAAATAAATAAAATATACGGAATAAAATTTTGCCACGCGAAAATTTCCATCAAATAAAATTTGGAGATTTCTAATTTTTTAAATGTACTTTGAATTTCATTAATTCAAAAATTTTATTTGCATTTTATAGAGAAAGCGTCGAATAAGTGAAATTTATGTTTCTTCTAACGGAAATAATTGTTGTATGGATATTAAAAAGCAATTAATTAAATAACATTATTATAAACAAATACGTAGAGAAGTAATTTTTTTGAAAAATATAGTGTCTGAGTATTACTAAAACGTCTTGTAATTTTTACATTTGTTTCCAACATTAATTATAATGGGCATACCATTACAGAGAATTTTAAAACGCTTTTTAAAACAGACGTAGTATATAAGAATATTTTCATGAGGCATTGTTTCACGTAGTCGGAACTTTGTTAAAAGAATTTTATGAATATCAAAAACAAAGCAATTTACAATTCACTTCTTTGTTTCTTCCATTTCAAATCTGCCGAGTTCTTTTAAATTATTTTTTACTCTATCAGTTTGAATTAGTAAGTTAACACTAAAATTGTTAATTGCTGTATTATTGAATCATTATGGCATTTAGCACTTTTCTGTAGAAATGATATTTTTTACTGTCTACTGTTAAAAAAGAAATCTAATAAATTTTGTAATTTTGAAAAATATTCATATTTAGTAAATTTCTACTGTACTTTTAGTTTATCATCTATGTAGATTCTCAATCATCTTTTTAGAAAAATTTTATTATATTTAGTGATGATCGTGCCCGACTTGTATTTCCAGATTTTTAATACATTTAATTATATAACGTTAAAAAAAGTTGCGAACGAAATAAATGATATTAGAATGATGCACAAGTAGAATGCATTGCGATAGATTGTTCCAGCAAAAGGTTCAATAGTTTCTCTTCTTAAGCCTTAAGTGGTATCATTGGATCACAGATAACCATGACAGATTGGATTATACTTGAATTACGTCACTTAATTTTAAAATTCTTTAATCCAAGTTAGAAGACTTTTACATTTGATAAAGATCAAATCTAATTTAATTCGCGCGATGGTGAAAAGAAAATTTAATGAATAACACAGAAAAAAATTCCATAATTTTATAAATTATAATTGATAAGAAAAATGAATCTGTAATATAACTGTCTATAATATTACCTGGTCCTGAAACAGACTAATGTTTGATATGGAATAAATTTTCAATTATAAATTTTATTTAAATTTAATAAATTATTTTCTTCAATTTTCTTCTCCATTGTTATTTTAAATCTCTTTTTAAAATCAGCGGATGGAAAATTACTTTGTTGAATACTGAATGCAAGATTGAAATAATAAAAATTTAAGATACCGTGACACAGCAGAGCATTAAAAATCACTATCTCGATTAAAACTGAGACAAAATCAAAACATAAAATATTCAAGGCTCGCGGCATGGTTAAATTGATAAATCATCGAGTGAATTAGATAAACAGTTGACGTTATTACAAAACGTACAAACGCCGTATGTATAATGAAAAACAACTGTTGTCAAGCACTGACGAATATGAGCATAAATTACAATGGAAGTAACAGAGAATTAGAACATCTGCTGATCTCATGTGAATCAAGGAAAAGATTTAATCGCTTAAAATTACGTATTCAGAATAATATTGTAAGAAGGAAAAAATTTTTTTTACTTTACACCTCATTGAAAGAATTTTTCATAAATTAGATAAAAGAAATTTGAATCTTATATCATGGAGTCATTCTGTTTGTTTGAATTTATTTTCTGTTTATTCGTCACGATCAAATACCATATTTCTGGAGATATTAATCTTTGCCTGAATAATAAATAGAGGTTCATTCGAAGAAATCTACTTCATATTTTCACATTACAGTTCCTTAATCTCTTGATACGTGACTCTTTATAAAATATTTAGCGATGATATTGATAACTGTATTATTAAAATTAAAATTTATCGCGATGTTTTGTAAAGTGATTATTATATCAAAGTATAACAAAGCCAATCCTGTTGAAAGATTAGTCTGTTTTATTAGATTAATTCTTTGTTCATAAACTATCACGGTTTTAGTTTATTATATTTAGTTTATTTTCACCGTCCAGAAATATTTTATTTTATGCTTAAAATAGAAATATTTTACCTATTGAGATATACTCACTTGAAATACCATTTCATTTAATCTGTAGCATTTAAAACTATTTTTCATTGCAAATTTTATCTTGTTGTTTGAATGTCATTTGTCTTATTTTTAGTTGAAACACGACATATCTTCTATATCGATATTTCATTAACAAAATTTCATTAAGAATATATTTTATATATAATAGAAATATTTTATGTAACTGGCTACTATACAGTCCCTATATACATAGAAGAATATTACGATACGATTATTATGATATTATGATAGATTTTTAAGAAATATTGCGATAATAAAAATGTTGCTTGTAATTATCAAATCTCATAAAACTGTATCATTGTTTAAGAACTTCTTTGTCAACATGTGTTTGCACATACATGTTATTTAATTTTTTAAATTCAACAACATGTGAAACAATGAATATTGTTCTAGATATAAAGAAAAAGGAAAAGTACACCCAGTATATTTGTACACATATAAAACAAACGTAATGTAGTAGATTTTTAATCAGTTCCTTATCACGCATCGTAATGTATGGTATAGGAATAAAACCAATGTTATCAGAGATAAAGCATGTATCATAATCGTTGCATCACGATGCACTTACTGGAAAAAGCAAATTGCTGTTATAAAAGAAACTATAAAAATAGCAATTACATAAAATTCAATTACATTACACTATTTATAATTACTACTGTATCGATTATAATTATTCGGAAACATAGATTTGTATAACATTTCAATTTAATTAAAATTGTGAATTAATCAGTCAAAAGTAGTATTAATTTTCGTGAAACAAAAAGAAGAAATTAAAAAGATTTTGATTAGTAAAAATTTTAAGTAGTAAAATTTAAATAAAATGATAAAATCCATAAAACGTATCCACTGCATTTGGTCTTCAAAAAAATTAGGGATAAAATCTTCCAAACCCATCAATTCTAAACACTTGTGTCTTAATGTTCTTTCAATTAATATTTAATAACGTAATAGTGTAATTAGTATTGTATTTGTTCTCTTCCATACAATAAGCCCAAAGATAAAATCTTTTAAACTCATCGATTTTAAATACACGTGTCTTAATATTCTTTTAACCGATACTTAATAATATAATTAACGCGGAATTATTGCATTTTTTCATATAGCAAATCCAATAAACTTCGAGATAAAATCTTCCAAACTCATCGATTTTAGACACACGTGCCTTAATGTTCTTTCAATTAATATTTCACTTAACAATGCAATTAGTGTTGCATTTGTTCTTTTCCATAGCCCAAAGATAAAATCTTCCAAACTAATCAATTTTAAACACACGTGTCTTAATATGCTTTTAATTAATGCTTAATAGTGTAATTAACACGAAACAACGATATAATCGTCTTTCATACAGGAGAAATTCAGCAAAATTCAAGATAAAATCTTCCAAACTCATCGATTTTAAACAGACGTGTCTTAAACACGCCTTTAATTAATACTTAATAATTTTATTAACGCGAAACAACGATATTGCATTTGTTCTCCTAGTCTTTCATACGAGATAAAATCCTCTGAACTAATCAATTTTAAACACGTTTGAAAACTAATCAAATTTAAACACGTGTCTTAATGTTCTTTCCAATTAATATTTAGTAAATGTTTAATTAACGCGAAACAGCATTATTGCATGTTCTCCTCGTCTTTCATAGTGCTGAGTCTAACACAAAATTCAAAACTGAAATATCTTCTAAACTAATTAATTTTGAACGCACGTGCCATTAATGTCCATTTAATTAATATTTAATAATTCGATATTTTTATATTATTAATTTTTCATTATTATTATATCGTTAATATTTAATAATTCAATATTTTTTGATGAATATACAGTTCCGTTGAAAGCGATGTCAGTAATCCTCGAAAAATAAAAGAATGACCTTGAATCATGAAAGATGGATCAGAATATCCACAATAATGAATCAGAATATTACAACGTAACAAATCAACTCTCAACATTAATCAAAATGATTAAAAGTCCAGATGATTGGATTATGGAATCCAAGACAAGCGAAAAATTCTGAACAATACTAACTTCATTCCAATTCCACGCATTTCACAGTTAGCGCCACGCGGGGTGGCTGATTAAAAAAACGTCAATTCGCCGATATCGAAACAGAGATTCTGCAGAATTCCCTATCGTACCTAATAATTAATTTCCTATCGTACGTACACGTGTGGCCGATCCAGAAAATAATCGTTTATTATAGTTCATCAGTTACTAATCGTTTATTATATTTTTATTTTTGCATATTAACTATTCCTCGTAGGTAGCTACAGATAAGATAACTTTTCCACGTTTATATACTCGCCTGTGTCTTACAGTCTTCAGTTCAGTTTCCAGATACTGATAACTGAAAGCGTTCCAAATACCGGCGATCAATAGTTCTCGAATCGAATTGAACGACTTGTTAACGCGGTGTGAAAATGTTGTTATTAACGTCCCTGCTGATACCAGCGATTTTCAATTTAATCCAAGTCCACGCAACGCTCGACGTTGTCGGAAACAGCAAGTCATCGATCCAAGATCGTTCGAAAATCGGGGGAAACTATACTACTGTCACCGCTGTAGTAACAAACCCATCGAGCCGAGCTTACAACTGTTTCCTGGGTACCAATCTCGACTGCAACGTATTCGAATCCGACAACGATGTCGGTGGGATTATCGGGTCGGTGGATTTCTTAAACGACGGACCGAAGGATGGAGAAATCGCCAACGCCGGGAATCCATCGTACGACGTGTTGAACGAGCATCGGCCAGGACGTTGGAGTCGTTCTTACTTAAAAGTACAGGAGCACAACGCCACTCACTTTGCCACGGAAGTTGCCTGGATGTTCAATAACGAAACCGAGATCGTAGTTGACCAAGTGCAAGTGTTTCTGTCCAACGGGAATTACACGGATGACCAATCGATTCAGAGATCCTTGTTAAACTTAGCTTGCTCGTATCAACGATCCAACGATCGTCTGACCGTCGAGGATCGCGTTCTTCGATTCCGCTGTTACCTCCGTTACGAGCTCGTCCAAGAGATTTACTATGAAACTGACGGCTTGGGAGTTCTCCTGTCAACCTTGAAAATAGCTGGAACGGGCTACGCGTTCTATCAAGTGGCCGACATTACCCTTCACGTGCCGATTTATCAGATCGCCAACTACCACGGGTACATCTCCGAGCCAACCAGCCGCGCCAAGCTCTGTCAAATGAGGGTGAACAACAATTGTGGACCGGTCGCGTACGAGCCGCAAAGCGTGGAGGGATTCAAGGGCTTCCCAAATCAGATGTACAGCCCGCCGGACGGAAAAATCGCCAGCGGCAATAACAAGAGTTTTAAGGAACTGGACGAATACGGTGCAAACAGGTGGTCGCGCGTCAATTTCCCTCGAGTACGTTATTACAATTCCACTCACTTGTCGTTCGACGTCGTCTGGTACCTAACCGCGGTCCATAGCACAGACGACTTCCAAGTGTACATAAGCAACGAAAGGTACTCGTCGGAGGAACCGTTGTCGAGACGTCACTTGGATCTTAATCCACTCTGCGTGAAAAAGTTTTACGGGAAGTACCCGCCTCGGCAACTGACCCATTCTTGCCTGATTTCGGTTAACAAGTACCGCGAATTGAGCAGAATGAAAGAGTTACTGATGCTGACCGTGTGGAACGTGTACGACACTGTGTATGCGTTTTATCAGGTTATAGATATCAATGCCCTGCCGGGATCGTACGAAAACGTATCGCGCGAATATGAAAGTGCCGAAAATTTTACCGGTCATGATTAATTTAACATGATAATCTGGATATATTCGAAGTGGCGCGCGAAAGTATTCGAACGCTCGCCATGAAATCTACGTTTTGAACAAGGTGTTTTATCCTATTCAGCGATTTATAATTAAATTTTGTAAAACGACGGCGTTTCTCCCTCTGTGTTTTCAATCTGTAAATTTCTTTTGGCTTTCTTTTTAGTCGCGAGCGTTGTATAAAACATTTTGAGAATTTGTCAATAGGTGAAAATTTATTTTAATCCATTCGCAGGAAAATACAAACTTGCACGCGATATAAAAAAATGTATGAAACATAGTGCTATAATATTTATCGAGTCAAATAATTTTCAACCGAGCTCCTGCTTTTTCCAATCCGTATTCTTAAAAATATGAATTTGCTCTTTGACATGATTCCACTGAATGCTGAGATACATTAACAAAATAGATCGCGACTGTTTAAATGCTTTTGTGATCTCTTTTAAATATCTCGTCATCTCTATATTGCAATGTTAATGAAATATCAAAATGTTTCATACGATCATAAAGAGTTCCTACAAGCGTTCGAATACTTTCGTGATCAATTGTATTTATGATCGCGTCATTTTCTGTTTAATAGATAATAATGCATGTACATACTAGCTCCGTTTAATCGATCACGTAGATGAACTCATAATAGTGTCTCTATTATTTAAAGTTCGAGCATTACTTCAGTTATGTACATTCTTACAATAAATATATAATGAACATGCAGAAAAAAATATGACACGTTTCCGCTTTTAATGAAAAATTCTAAAAATACTGTTCTTGTTCTTTTTTTTTTTTTATTAACGTCAATATGTTAATAGTAATTTTAATGTTGATAATAATTTTATCATAAGTTTCCAAAAAAATATGACACGTTTCCGCTTTTAATGAAAAATTCTAAAAATACTGTTCGTTCTTGTTCTTTTTTTTCTTTATTAACGTCAATATGTTAATAGTAATTTTAATGTTGATAATAATTTTATCATAAGTTTCCAAATAGTTTCCTTCCTTAAGAAAACTATTAGAATTGTGAAACATCATTTATTTGTATCACAAATAAATTATTATATATATATATGTCTAAGAAATGCACAGTAATACAAAAAAAATTTATACTCGATTTCAATTCCCCGAACATCGTTGTTTTAGATTATTATTATCTGAATTATAAAAAGAGATGATAAAGTCGATACCTATCGAGTATAGAAATATCGGAGATTCCTTAGTTTTCTGAACTACTTTATCCGTCGATCTATTGCAAAATTTTAGTGCGATCACGGATTTTTATGCATTTCAGAATAGATAATTTAAAAATGCAGAGACTAGACAGAATATAAAAAAAACGTATAAAATATTTAAAGTAACACGTAGTTCTGTAACATTAAATATTAACTTATTAATTAATTTATACTGTACACATAATTTATACAATATATAAAATACAAATAATAGCACGTAAGTAAATTTTCTATTCTGTAGAGTCCTATTTTTTTTTTTTTTTTTTTTTTAATTGCATACTTCAAAATATGAATCTGTACAAAAACTAGCAACCTAGTAATTATATTATATGGAAATCAGGGAATTTTTCATCGCAGTATTAAGTATATGAAGTATAGATAGTCTTGAAACCTAACCCAAATTAAAAAATTTTTCTACGTCATCTCGAAACTTTTTTACCTTGAAATGTTCAAAAATTTATTATTATAAATATTATCCGTTCAAGCACAAGGGTAAAAAATGAAGTTGTAATGAAAAGTAAACTGCTACTATAAGTAACAAGATAATAAGTAATTCGATAATAACGATCAGTTAAGTAAAATGACCTTAACTTTCTAAACAATGAATCATTCCATCAAGAATCGTTCCGATCCTGCCTCTTGGATAATATTACTTCTATATTTTAAATAAATAATGAGATATCGATTATGTTTCAACGTTGTATTTTATGAAGAATTGGCAAATGTAACTTTCATTCATCTGTATGTGAACGTAAATGTATGTACATAGTAAATGTCAAATAAATTTTGTTAAAAGTACACTTTCATGTGTAGATGTTTATTTATAATTTCTACTTCATTTACTTCATATAAAATTATGAAAATAATACTATTACGTACAAGAGTGCTGTTTATCGAAGAAATAACGTAAGTACAATACAAAAATTTAGGATATTTATAAAAAAAAATATTTGGGATATTTATAAAAGGTATTATTTTAATTTCAATTATCTTTGAATCATGTATGTGTGAGATTGTACGAGTGAGGTAATGCGAAGCACTCTAAAAACTAGAGTTAGAAACTATCTAGATATTTCAGGAAATCTAGTATCATTCGCTCAAAATAAAAAAAGATCTCATACAAATAATGAATTTTTTTCAATTCACGAAATATGTACAAGATATTAAAATTTTGTTTCTAAATGGTGAAATAATTTTCAAAAAGGAATCATTCACTTTTATATAATAAACCAACGTACAACTACTTTAAAAAGAATATCCAAGAATAGTCAAATATTTCATTTAAACAATCAATTTTCAAACATCCTGTTTGAATACATCAATCATCAACATAAAAATACATAATTTGCCGATGTACGAAACATAATAATTCGAGCCCGTTTCCGCCTTAGGCTGTTTATGCCTCGTGCATATCGATTTTACAGCCTCAGTAGACATGCGTTGACGCTTTATCGTCACAGCATGGAACCCTTCGTACGTACAACTTGATGCTTTGCACCGAGTTCCGTTTCTCAACTGAAAGTGACAACATGTGACGCATCACTGAAATAAATCTTCTTTTTTTAAGAAGCATACGACATGGTTACCGTCGAATCTTTCGTTCCAACGAACTTGTAAACTTATCGTTTGCCATCGAGTTTCATCGATGTTTGGGATATTTCACGTTTTCATTTTATTGATGTAAGTACCGTATCAACCAAAACAAAAGAGGATCAAAGAAATTTGAAAATCGTCACGTGTGTCTTCGTAATGTGTGTTTGAATTACTCGCAATTACACGCATCAGCGCGAATAATTAATCTCTGAATTCAAATACCCGGCGCACCCTATCCAATAAATCCACGTACATAAAAACGATATGTACGTACGTACGACATATATCGGACAATGTCAAGGCCACTGATTTTCCACACTTCTTTACACTCCACGTATTCCCCACGCGTTACTTATCACGACACGTCCACAACTGTTTTATCGCCGGAGAATTTTCTATCGCTGTCGGTGTTGCGGCAAGTTTCAATTTTTCTAATATACAAAAATATTTCAAGTGCCTTTGTAATGTTACAGACGAAGACGAACGGGACAATGTGCTTCGTACTATGTAAGTGAAATTTGTTGCTAACTGAATATTATAACATTATGTGTGTAATGCGAGATGCGAGGAACGAAATACAGGAATTACAAGTCTTCTTTTGTTATCCTGCACTTGTCTTACTTACGGTACGCCATTTTACAGGTGTGTGAAAGACATTAACAACGAAATTATACATGAAGATGACCGCCACGATAGGAGACGTGCAAACTCTGCAAACCCTAACGTCACACACTAGTGACGTAACAACTATTGATTTTGCCGGCGATTGCGTACTAGTGACTGGATCCGGGTAAGATAGCTATTAAACTTTGACTGCCCGTTCGTGAATTTTTCATCAAACAGACAATTTTTGTTATGTACGTACATACGTACGTACATTCGATGGAAAAGACATAGTTGGTGGTTGTGAATGAAAAATTTAAGTCCAGACACGAGCACTGCGACATAAAAGAAAATTTACAGAATTTAGAGAAGCGGTGTTAGGAGAGAACCGTCGTAATTTTATAAAACTGTATTATAATTGGTATATGTAAAAGAGAAATTCGTTATACTCATTATTAATACTATTGTATGGATTATATTTGTATGCTTATGTATTCGAGCTATTTGCGAGTGTAACTGTGGAACATTTTGACTTTTCATTAAAACAGCAGTAAGGTTCGTTCTTTATGTACGTTATTATTATTATACGTTCTTCTTTCCAGAGATAAACGTGTCAGAGTTTGGCAATGGCGTTCAGGCGAGGGATACGTAGAAGCACATTTCTCCCCGTTGCAAGGACACAAATACGGTGTCACGTCTGTCAAAGTAAGCCCTCAATCGACGATGCTGGCTTCGGCTAGCATAGACGGCACAACGTTACTTTGGAATTTGCGAGTAAGTCGTACGACGAAAAAGAAATTCTCACTGCGCCCATGTCATATCACACGGAGTGTGTATCTAATTTTAATCTATAAATCTCCGAAATTATTCGTCATTTAAAAAAAAAATGTCTTAGAATAGTTTCGAAGATAATTGCACTTATAAATTAAAATGGGACATCCTACATATATGAATAAGAATTTTCACTGCACCCAAACATCTTGTAATCCTTGCTTTTGTATTTACATTATAATGATTAAACTGAAGATTCGCTGTCGTAAATGGTTTAACCAGATGCATGACTTTACAGACGGGATCGAAAATTCATACGATGGTTCAAGTGGGCGGAGAAGCGGTGAGAGTTTGCAGATTTTCGCCAGACTCGACGTTACTCGCAACCGCTGGCGATAACGGGCAAGTTTGCCTTTGGGATTTAATTCGACGCACTTTAGTTAGGTAAAAATCTCCAATAAATTTAGAGTCCATTTAGTTGGTCACACTCGTCAATGTACGAAATACTACTCGACTATATATTTCACTATTGCTGGAATTAAACTCGATATGATTGCACTCGACTGTCCTTCTAACACCTCAGATTTCCTTTTTTTATAATTTACTGATAATTATAACGAACTGAGATAATAGTATAATATTTGAACAGAACGCCTAGAGTGAAAGCTATAACAACGAGACGTAAGAAGAACAAAAGAATTTCAGAAGAAGAAATTTCTGTAGACAATCCTAGGTCAATTGACACTCGTTGGAATAATTCACGTAAACTAGACTTCTTACTGCTTGAAGGTTTAAAAAAATGGTGGAGAATATTACTTTTCCCAGAGATTGAAACTATGTGTCATTGGCTCTTGTATATTATACCTGTTTCAGCAAACTCGCAACATATATTGACGATTGCTTTAAATTTAAACGATATCACATCTTAAATATGCCATTTGAATGATTATTTCCAATGCTGTCATTTTGTTTGAAGTGACGAAAGCTTCGTAAATAAATTGCTGGTAGATGATACAAAAAAAAAAAAAGTTTGTCGAGGGCAAAGGGTTAAAACTGAATGCGATACTATGGCATTTATTCGAAAATTTATTACCATCATTAGGGACAATACGATGTAATGTATGTGTGTATCTGTTTGCAGATATTTTCAAAAACACGACGGTGCCGTGCAGAGTGTGTGCTTTTCACCGGATTCTAGTTGGTTAATAACTACTTGCACATTCGGCGTCATGAAATTATTCGCCACCAGCAACATCATCGACTCGTGCTTTACCGATAGTCAAGCAATTACTGTATTCGCCTCGATAGACGATGCTCACGATTTGGGTGTCGTATCTTGCGATTTTTCGACCTGCCAGAAGATTACAAGTACGTAAGAGATCCTCTCATATTTTGAACACTTTCACGACAACGCATCACGCTTACTTTGATTGACTTTAATTGTTGAAATATTAATTAAATAAGTAAAAATATCTGTTATTTATATAGGGTGTTATCGGTCCAGTGGTGCAAAACTAAGTCGAAGAGAAAGCATAAGATTATTTTATTGCAAGCTTCATTTTCGAGAAAATTAAGTTTGAAAATTTATCATATTTATTTCGATAATTCCGCACTGAATAATTGGCAGAAAATTATCCTATAAAATAAATTTAAAAAGGTAAAGAGAAACTTTTCTATAAAATGCTTAGTTCTCCAGAAAATTTTTAGATTACACTTCTTTTACTTACTTTTATATAATAAAATAATATCCTGTATAATATACAATTCAGAATCGATCGAACTGAAATATATTTAACAAATTTTCGAACTCGATTTTCTCGAAAAACTGATCCTGAAATGAAAAGATTTCATTTCTTCTTTTAGATTTATTTTCTCATACTGAATCATCCCTTTTCTTATTATATCGATCGGCAAACATCCTGTACAACGATAGTTCTAGTACTTTCCATACAAATAACTCTCAAAAAACTTGTCCAAACAATTTCAATAAATTTCCAAATGAAATAATGAAATGATTCTTCACACTCAACGATCATCGAGAATCGTGAGCTATATTTTTACGGATAGAACAATCCTTGTTCGAAACGTCCCACCGAGGAAGAGTTAGAAACGCCTGCGCAACATTTACCGCTAAATTTGCTAATTGCCTAAACTGTTTCGTATGTTCAGGCAACGAACCTTTCACGAAACTGTATCAGCTAGTTACCTGCGGCAACGACCATTACGTAAAGCTGTGGGAAGTGACCGTAATACAAACGAAATGCGAGACATCCACCGTGAAGATAAACCTGTGCAGAATTATGGAGAAGCACAGCAGTGCCTTAACTTGCGTTTCTTTCAATGCAAACGGATTGTTCATCGCTAGCAGCGGCCTCGACAAAACAACAGTTATCTGGGAAACGGTACGAAATAAGAGAGAAAGAGGATGTGGTAAAATCTCTGAACGTTTAAATTGATAGGAAGGTAGAAGCGTCGATTAAATTAGCCAAGTATTAACCCTTTCACTACCTCAGACTTATATATATCCCGCTTTGTAATGCACATGTTTTACGTCGATTTGTCTCAAACTTGTATCATTGCTATCGCTATCGATAACAATTCGAATTTGATAGTTTCATCTCTTGTACAGCCAAGAATCATAGTTGAATTAATAGTAGACATAATTCTCAATTTTTTGACAATTTCGAAAAGAAATTATTTCTTTTATACATTGGAAACGTGCAATGCATAACGTTTTATCACAAAAGTATCTCGCGCTTGATATAATTTGATTTTTCAATCACTGAAACATGTATCTACGTGTGAAAACTATTACTCCGTGAAAACTATTACAAAAGTCGGTAATTACGTCGATTAAAATTGACGATCATCGGTTAAACTAGTGATGTAATTTTTAACTTTTTGATCGAGGGAATTATTTCGTTCTTACATTAAATAAAGGTAATGTCGATCCTTAGCGAATTAAGCAAATTAATGATAAACAGAACACGTCGTATACTGACGATATTAACAACTTTCATTCTCTGACATCTTTTAGGACTCCGGGAAAGTGATAACGATAACAGCAGGACACAATAGGTACGTGGCCTGCTGCGCGTTTTCCAGAGACGGGAATTTATTAGCTACAGGTAATCAACCTTTGATCAGCGAGTAATTTTATAGCTTGCACGTAGCTGGATCTTTGACTCAGCAATGTTGCATATGTATATCTTTTTTTTATGTATTTTTATGTATCTTTTTTTAGAAGCAAGGTTGGACAACACATTCACAAGTATTTTTATTATTATCTTTTCACTAATGTTTACTCAATCATTATTATACAACAGTGAGATACAGCTTTCCCCCCTCTAATTATACAAGCAACTATTAAGAAAAAAATAACAAAGAGAGAAATACTTGTTAGAACAGTGCCTTTTATACTATTTTCACGTACTTTGAATCGAGTTAAATTTATTATATAGTTGAAACGTAATCTTAAAAAATTCGAGAGACTCGCGAGCCGCAAAATTTTCAACTAATCCTACTATCAGTGTCCAATGAGTATTTCAGTACATTAAATATACTAATCATTTCAACACGATTTATGTTCATTGTTCAATCGTTGTTAATATTTCAGGGTCCAACGATAAATCCGTAATTATTTGGGATCTTAAAGGAAACTTGTGTCTCGACTCGGAGCTCACACGAAGATTCACACCTGCCTTATTTTTAGACAATCCGGAAGAGGTAAATACCATTTTCGATAAATCTATAATTTCTTTTATCATAGACATTGCAAAATGCAACCTTCAACTACTGATCGATAGTTTATCACTATACTTTTCATTCTTCGAATCGAACAAATTAGAATTAGTGGTATGGAACTTGGTAAAAAGAGCTTCTTCTTATTTTTAGAGCGCTGAATATGAAGAAAGCGTGATGAAAAACGCAGAGACATCTGTCAATGACGTTCAATTGATTCAAAGATTAGAAGAGCACGGTGGAGTAGTGAATAGCGTAGCTTTCTACGGGAATCATCTTATCGCTTCTGGATCTGGGTTAGTTACGGCTAATTTTTCCAAATCATTCAACCGAGCAAGGTATCAGGCTTGGGCAAATTTTATTTATAACAAAGATGAAAAGACAATTTCAAATAACTTCGTTATTTTTATTTTACAAATTACACATTTATTTTACAAAAAAAAGAAAAAAAAAAATAACGTTATCTTATGAGGTTATTCCAGAAAAAAAAAAATAGTAGAAAATATCAAATAAAGTATTTTATCATTTTCATATCTAATGCCCAAGCCTGTATGTAAGCTATTACAAAATACCACGCAACTGGGTCAAGCTGTTAGCACTCTAACTTTTTGGAAGATACGAAACAACCTACTATCGCGATACTTGCCCAAGATAAACCAAGAATGCTTTATAAATTTGTCTAAAAGATCATTTTATGTTAGCTACAAGATGCGTAAAAAATCGTCGAGCTATCTCTTCTACCTTTTAATAAAGAAAAAAAGTATCATTCAACGAAATTAAATCGTTTCAAATGATACATGATTTTCTGATCCAGTTGTGTGATCCATTCTGTATTATATTATTCCGTTCAATAATAAATTACGACGAACACTTAGGGACAAGCTAATACGAGTTTGGAGCATTGAGATCGAAGAGGAAGCTAATGCCGAGACTAGCATGAAATTTCAAGAGAAACCTTACAGCCCGTTGGATGGTCACAAATATAGCATAAATCACGTGGAATTTAGCCCCTGTGGTCGTATGCTTGCCTCTTGCTCCTTAGACGGAAGTGTTATCATTTGGGATATCGAGGTAATGTTACCAGACAGATTATGCAATGTGAAAAATTATCACCAAACTGCGGATTTTCATCCAAGTTTATGTTTTTGCAGACAGTAGTTTAGAAAAAAAGAAAGATGAAATATAAACACAGATTAAATATTCTTAATCAAATTTGACAAATTACAATACGAAACAAAAATTGTTATTATTATAATTAATATCTTTCAAGTTGATAATTCTCTAACTTGTTTTTACTTTAAACTTTTTTTCTTAATATAATTATGTATAAACTTTAATTTTCATATCGTGTGTTAATTTTTTACTGTGACAGGCTAAGCGTTAAAGTTTTGTAAAAAAATCTTTGACACGCAATCTTTAGAGATAAAACATGTTTCAAACTTTATATTGCTATTTAATAAGTATTATTTACATAGTTCCAGTCACTAAATTCTGAATGATTATTATATGTTTTTGAAATTAACCATTTTTTTATTCAACGTAAGATTCTTATAAATGTATGAACATCCGCAGTCTACTTATCATTGCTCTAATAATTGTATAAAAAAGACATTGATCTGATTGTTCTTGATATAAGCTATATATCTAGAAAATATTTCAAGTAATTATACATTAAATTCTGAGATACATAAAAAAGTTAAACTATTCAGATTTGATTTTGACTCTGATTTAAATTTCGATATATTACATTGTACATATTGCTTGTTTATATACTAATATACTATAGAATATACTATAGAAATATACTATAGAATATACTATACTAAACTTCTGTATGAATTATAGTAATTTTTTTATTCATTTATTACTTAACCTAATGTAATCCAAAAATGCTTTTGTACATATGTATCTTGAAAACAGAGGGTAAAAGAATAGATAATTAAAGTGTAAATACAAAATTCGACAAAGTACCGATTATATTATTCTATTTGGTACTAACTAAAATAGAAAACAAAATTAGACGGGACTATAAATCATTTTTGCAAACTAAAATCAGACAGATTTAAAGACCAATTTTATATTATTTTATTTGGCCTTAGAAGATAGAAAGGAAAGCCCAACGAAATAGATATATAAACGAATGAGTTAGTATCTAAATCTCCCTTCTGTAAACTAAGTTCAATTCTATGGCCTAAACGATTAATTAATAAATCGTGCATCTACACTTGGAAACTAAGGCCGAACAGCAGTTATATATGTTTCAATGTTCCATTAGTAACGTATATCAAGATCAATGAAATCAGCCACTTTAACCAACAATTTTTAAAATGACCAAGCACAATGCATGGCATTGTGAAAAATTCACAAGACAAGTTTCAATATCCCTTCGATCCCTAACCCCTGTGTATAAGTGAACTTTTGTGTTAAACACCGCAAATCAACACTCACTCACTATATATTATCGATTCTCCGTTATTAATTTCACGTAGAACGGTTCTCAAGCGAAATCTTCTTTCGTGAATTCGGGATCTGGTATTCGCGTTTGTCGATGGTCACCGGATGGTACTAAAATTGCAACAGCTGGAGATGATGAAAGGACGACATTGTGGGATGTGAATAATATGGAGGAACTTTGGTACATGTTTCATGTTTTTTATATATATCTATATCAGTCAAAATTAGCTCGGATTTATATTTTCCTAACTTATAATTATAATAATTTTTTTAATTTATATTTTTTATATTTTTGGTCCGTTATTCTTTATATACATATAAATGTCGTACATATAATATGTATGAGATTACAGGGTTGGCCTACTTCAAACCATTCGACATTCATCTGAAACAATTTTCGCAAAAAAGTTAGTATTTCATTATCCGAATTATTATTCATCAAGTGGTTCCATGTGCCTCACCCTGTATATGTATATGTATATACGTAAACGTGTAATATAATATACAATATGTAATATATATGTATATGTATTTATATATGTGTATATACATACATTATCTTAGGCCATAATTTCACAATGTGAATCATAATTTTAGAACATGTTTCTGTGTAGGGTTCCAAATATCCAAGATTTAAAAATGACGAAATTTGAAAAAAAGAAACATAATAGGAAAATTATTAAAATAATGACAACATTTTAAATTTTAAAATTGATGGGAATCAGAATTGAAATATTATTAAATACCACAATTCTATTATAAAATAGAATAGTATCAACATCATACAATAAAATCAATTAAAATTAAATAATCCAAGAATCATTATATAATATTTTCGTTGTATCATCAATGCATTGTTTTATGATGTTAATGCCATTCTTGAATTATTTAATTATATTCATATTTTGCTTGAATCATTTAACTATAATGTAATATTTAATAATTCAAGAATCGTTTTATTATTAATAAATAATTCAACGAAGTTCAATTCTCTCGAACTAGCAAAATATTCAAACTAATATCGAGTATCTTTATACGTATATTTAAATAAAACATTTCTCTTTAACAGGTAGCTTAAGATTTTTGTTAATAGTACTTTATGTATGTATATGCATATATATTATTCAAGAGTATTTGAAATATCACAAAAATGTATGTTTTCGCTTTACGCACATTGTAAAGCGTTATTAAATTATTGAAAAACATGTGTCGTAGCGTTTTCAGGGGTCATTCCGATGCAGTAAACGCGATTGCGTTCACGCATGACTCCTGTTATTTAGTTACGGCATGTAACGAAGGTGCTTGGAGACTTTTCGACGTCAGTGATAAAGAAAATTGCGGGGCGTTGATTATTTGCGCGGAAGCGCACGACTTAGGCGTACAAGGATGTGATTTTTGTCCGACGTCTAATTTCATAGCTAACGGTAGGCACGAATTAATATTAATCTTTTAAGGGGGAGTTGAATTTTAAGAAACTACGTTAAGAAGAAATATTTCTTCTTATTTTTACCGTTTAACATTTTACGATAAAGTAATTTAATAATTTTACCATATAAATGTTTATAAATTTGTATGAAATTTTTGAATAATTTTTTTGAATTTTTGAATAATTCTTAACTGAATATTCCAATTTGAATATTTCTTACTAGATATATGTATACGTGTCTATTGTTTATTCAAAAATAACAATAGATAAGTATATATATATACATCTAACAAGAAATTATACGTGTGAAATTCAGCTATTATTTTTGCGTAAACACAAACGAAGATTAATATATTATTACACTACACTACTATTATTACACTATAATGGCTCACGAAAATATTGAAATATTTCAGTGATAAAAAAAAGTCATTGGTAAAATTACTATTTAATTAAAATTGTCAATAGTTTTAATTGTTATAACTCTGAGTAAAGAAAACCTTAATTTTTAAAATTTTTTAAAAAGTTGAAATTTTACATGCTGCAATTTACTACGTGCAATTTCTTCATTCTTTTTTCTTCTCTTTTCATTTTATTTCTAATTACAAAATATTCTGAAACATCTTAAATTTACAAATTCTTTTTTCAGTTTTCATAAAAATTTCAACCCAAATAAAGTTCCTCATCTCTTTTTGTCACTTTTCCTTTTCATGACAAGTATATTCGTCGAGCATAGTCAACAGGTTAGGAGTACAAAAATAAATTAAATTTTCACATAGAAAAATACGTAGTATGGAAAAATATATAAACATTGAGAGTACGATGCCCAAAAAACGAATCTCCATTTAAGCCCTGTTTCTTCGTCGAGGAAAAGATAAATTTCTACACAGAAATCCACAATCCAGTGACGAGGCACGATTATTACTCATCCTGTTATTTTCAATTGCAGGAACGAACGAAAATATAATTAGCGATAAACATTCTTATCTGTTAGCAACCGGTGGCAATGACTCTTTGGTTAAGTTGTGGAAAATAACGATTGGCAAAGTTAATGTAATCGCGCCGGGTGGCATCGGAAACAGTAGTGGCGATGTGCGATACGAAGAAAAAAAATGTTTCACCGGACATGGTGGCAACGTGACCTGCGTCCGATTTTCTCCGATTCAAAGCGAAATCTTGGGGAGCGTGGCTACTGATAGAACGGCGCGTATATGGAGTGTGGTGAGTAAATATCTCTCCTTTCCCTCCGCGAATAAATAAACTTTTCGCTAGCAACAAGTAGCAATTGGTTTGGTTGGTTTGGTGGAAAGTAATACCGGTTTCGTCGATATGAAAATCAACCTAATTTTAGTTAATTAATTATATAAGAAGACTCTGAACGTTTGTGTATAAAGCTAGTGAAAAAAATTTTAGTTAATTAATTATATAAGATCTAATTTTAATTAATTAATTATATAAGAAGACTCTAAACGTTTGTGTACAAAGCTAGTGAAAAAAAAAAAAGTATATTTCATCTAAGCAATTCTACGCATTTCTGAAATTTCAAACAGGCATCTGCAGTATTCTATAAATAAATAAGTAAACTTCGAAAAAAACGACGTTACTTCCCCCACTGATCCAACATTAATAATAATTATAACTTAAAAGATTTATAATTAACACGTTGCCAATAAAGAAAATAAAAAGAATAAAAGGAAACTAGAAACTTTCCAATAAATGAATGATATATTAATTTGCATGATCATTATGTAACACGATGTAACAGAAAATGTGGTTTCACAGTACTCTGGGGTATGTTTGTACGTGTTAGAACAGCACGAAAGTCTTGTAACTGCCTGCGCTTTTTCACAAGACACTTCACTCTTTATTACAGGTTTCGATCAATTAATATATATCTAATGCATTCTACTTTAATTTATTTTTAACAATTATTTGTTAACTTATTTCGATCGTAGGTGCTCTGGATAAAACTGTTTTAATTTGGAAAATACCTCAGCAACTGATTTCGCAAAATATACTAATGAACAATTTAAAGAATAACAGGAAAAGGGTACGTCTTTGATACACGGTATCCATAATTAGACTACGGATTTTTATGTATTTGTAGAAAATCTAAAAATACAAAATTACATAGAAAGCACGTAATATGGAAAAATATATAAAATATTTAGAATATAGTGCTTTCTATAACAGTTAGTATGTACAATTTTCTAGAGAAGTTCCTATTTTTCAATTCCATTTCAAAAGTATGAATTTGCATAAAAATCTGTATTTAATACTACTTCATGTGACAATAAAAAGACGTGCCAGTTGTTAATGCACTCAATTTTTAATATAAAAGGTTTCGGACTGGAAGTTCGATGATACGTTAAAATGGTTGGACGAGATTGGCTTGTCGTCGTTAATTAAGAAAGCTAACGCGATTTCTTTAACGGGACGACAATTACTTTCTCTGTCGGAAGACGAATTAGCAAACAGGTTGGATATAGAACAAGATGAGGAGGTATGTCAGAAAATCTCGCGAATAATCGAAATTATTTTTTAACTAACTCATTCTCTATCGTGCTCGTTTCATTTCAATTATTTCATTTGCCTCGTAATATAAAATTTTTTGGGGATTTGTAACGAATGTCTAATAACCAGCAGTGTATATCGTACTTCTATAATTTAAGACAAATTTAGATTAACTTTGGTTTAAAATATACTAAAAGGATAACAGTCAAAAAAGTCGATATACATCCCCATTTAAAAATCTTAGAAAAATCTTGTATTAAAAAATTTTGAAATTTCTCTTGACTACGTTACATATATCGTAGTGGTCAATGTCGATGAAATGTACCCCTCTGTAATTATTATCGCTCATTATAACCGTACAATCAATTTTAGACAGCGGAAGCGTTTAAAACGCAGCTGTACTGGTTAAAACGTGAGGACAGTAACTCTATAGAGATCTCTATAGACGATACCGAAATACCTCACGAATACTTATGCCCTATCACACATGAAATAATGAAAGAACCCGTCCAATGTTCTGGTAAGCGATATAAATGAAAATCGTCATTGAAAATATTTGGCATTTTAATGAATATTTCATTCACAGATGGATTTACATACGAGAAAGCTGCTATAAACGAGTGGTTCCTATGTGGAAAATATACAAGTCCAATGACGAATAAACCACTTCAGAATACTTCGTTCACTCCGAACGTTACACTCAGGAACACGATATATACTTTCCTACATGGGAATCGACCACAGGCTTAATCCTTTATAGAACAGTATAGTGAATGAAGCAATCGAAAAAAGATTGAAATATCTTTAAATCCTTTTGATTTCTGATACGATGATTTTTCAAAAATTTCGTCACGTTTTCTTGATTGCATATCTGATAGAGAATGGTGAGTTATATTTATCAGAAATCGTTTATTGAATTTCAATGGTCTTTGGCAAGAATACGTACCATATACTATACATACATAAGTAAAAGTAATGAAAATGATTAACGAAGTTTCTA
This sequence comes from Frieseomelitta varia, assembly GCF_011392965.1. NCBI lineage: Eukaryota > Metazoa > Arthropoda > Insecta > Hymenoptera > Apidae > Frieseomelitta > Frieseomelitta varia. The sequence goes on along the minus strand of NW_025110625.1, from coordinate 197,731 downwards.
TCTTTATTGTTGTCAAAAAAAGTCAATCTGAACGAAATTACAAGTATGAGAGGTTTCATTCCAACTTTACAAATAATAATAAAAATATCAATAACCAAACATTGAATTTTTAGACCAAGGAATTGCTGTATGTATGTTTTTATATGTAATACGGACCAATGCAATAAGTGGTAAATATACTTAGCAGCAACCTATAAAGAGTTGAATATGGTTTTTTAATTTAACTCTATGGAGCATAGTTAAAAAATATCTTTTCTAATATCCTGACGCCCTAGTGGGATATTTTCTGAAAAATTAAAATTACTATGTTATGATGCACTCAGTTTGTATAGTTAGAAACTCTCTCTTATTTTTTTTAGTTTTAATCATCTAGTATTATTTCACATGTTTAACCTGTTAACCAAGAACGACGAATTAACTCGTCTTGCGAATATAATAATTTATTCGTTAATATACCTATCATTTTTTTAAGGCTTTTATAATTTCTATTAAAAACCAATTATATCATAATTACATTTACAAAAATTAAGATTGATCAAATTAGAATCAATTTCTCTTTATGAATTATTAATTCTACAATTATAGAAATATTTAAAGTCTTTAAATAATTGAAATAATTCTATTTTTATATAATTTATTAAAATAGAATTTCTGTGCGGCTCAGGACACATTTATAGTTTGTGCCATAAAGAGTTAAGCTACGATATAAAATATAACGACGATACGTCAAACAAATTCTTTCCTCTTTTTCCTTTTATCTACGTAATAGTATGTATATTTGACATTTGACTTTTTCTTGCACTTGAGTTTAAGAAAGTGAATTCTATGCACTTCGTTGAACGTGTAAGTACGTGAAACAATAATATAAAATGAACAAATTATAAATACGCACAAAGTGAAGTTGTTACTGTTAATTTTAATCAACAAAATCAATTGCATTTGTGAGAATTTTGTAAACATCTGTTAATAAATATATTAATTGTATATATATTTACTCCGAATATAATTTCCCAAGCCTAAAAGTATTTACGGTAAGAGTTTAAATATTTTCATGAGCCAGTTTATTTATTTAGCGATTTTTGTTAAATTAGAAATTTCCTAACTAACAAAGCTGTAATTACGAACTACCTAAAATTTTATCTACTTTACGACTTTATCTAAAATTAATCTTATACCTATTTTACATTACTTTGTCTACTTAAATACTATGCTTATTTAAGCATACTATAATACAGTATTTTAAGCACAAATAAATACCTCAAAGCAATATTAACTAATGTATTAATCAATAACTTACTTTTATGTTAGTTCAAAAATTTTATTTATAAGTTTAACTTTAGCGTACATTCTATTTAGCTGTAAATCTAACTTTAAAAAATTTTATTCAATTGAAAATCTAATTTAAGCTGTCTACTGAAAATCTAAAAATTTATCTGGAATGATGTGTGTCTCCACTCTTTGAGGATTCCTGAAACAAATAAATCCAAATTAATTAAACGAAATTAAAACTTTTTTTATACCAAGGATTTAGGTACCTCTTGTTATCTCAATAATATTGATTCTAAAATTTTTATTTTACTATTCACATTATAAAATTTGAAATTGTATATCATTCTAAAATCATAATAATTGTAGATACTGGTAATATGAAAATAAGGAAACAAACATATTTTTTTTAACAAGTAGTAACAGCAACGAAAGATGCTGAGAAAGAAAGTAAATGAATAGCCAGGACTACCAAAATATAATCATTATCCACTCAATATGAAACCCAAACAATAAACCGAGAGTGGAATGTCTTTTCTTTTTCGCAACACTAATTTATTGAAATTAGATATATGAAATAAAAATATTTTATTTTATAATATAGAAAATTTTCAAAGCAAAGTACTAAAAGAGCTTTACATATTTACTTATTGTTGGTAAAATTTTTTTAAACAGAAAACTCTTGAAATTATAATACGATATTTATTTACACAATACAAATAGATACTGATCTATGCACTCATATTTAAATTAATATTAATTACAAAAATTCAATATAAAGCTCTATACAGCTTTTTTAACTGCATCAGATGAATTGTGGAATACATTTCCACAATTTCTCAGTGGAAGAAGTTTGGGCATTTCATAAACGCAACACTACTTAAAGAAACGCGATCATTTATCAATGTGACACAAATTTAAATAACACAAAAAAAAGTAATTTAAATAACCACTAAAAATATCGCAACACTAGTTTTTAAAATAAATTTAATAAAAATTATTATATCTGTCCAAAAAGAAACTACTTCAATTATTCACGATAGTCACAAATGGCAAGGCTATGAAGTTAATTAAAAATCAATATCTTTCAAATTCAATTTTAAATGAAATAACAACGAAAAACGACAAATTCTAGTATCATTCTTTAAAATTTTTAATACAAGCGTTTAAAAACAATCACGATATCATATAATTCGCAATACTAAAGCAAACGCGTCGTCATTTTTCGAAACACTAATAAAAAACCGCGATTTGCCCAATATAGTGGTGGATCGACACGATACTTTGCCGAAAAAATAACTACTGCTACATACTACAAATATTAAAAGCGAGCATAGTGACAAAGTAGTAACAAAAATGATTTTCTATGTTCTGAATGGATTTTCACCTTCAGAAGATAGATAACCATTAGTAGTTGCCCTCTTCTATGGCAGTTTGCCGGGCCTCTTCGGCTTCTAGCCTTTTCTTTCTTCGAGCGCAATGCCCGCTGAAACTTACATCTAGCTCGAGTCTTTCNCAATTTGTACCAATTTCACTGTCGATTTTTCAAATTAGATTTCCTGAAACAGGTTGGACACGCGAAAAAGGGACACGCGACCAGAGACTGTGCCAACCTGCCCGGCCCTACCTACTTATAATTAAACACATTCACACCAGAAAGTATGCTACCTATCCTAACGAGTCGCCCTATATTTAAAAAATGGCAAAACAAGCACACCAACACACTCGCTCCACGGTTCTCACACATACACTCGGGCGCAAAAGCCTACACTAGAGAGGACATCCCGGGACGCCTCCGACACCCGAGTGTCGCACACAACATTCACACTCTAATTTACGTACCATTTTCCTGAAATCGACTGACAATGGCTAGCTATCATTGCGTAAAACGTGATTAAAACACGTTTGTATTTATAGTTATATGTGAAATATTAATTTCTGTAGAAGTTACATGTGCAAGTTGACTTGGAGTCATTATTATAATTGAACGTATAATTAATAATATAATTATACTGTATTTACTATGTATTGTTATAATAAATTCACACTTAAAATTAGTGCATAAATATTTTAAATATTTCAACTTATAATGAATGGAATAGAATAGAAACGACGCAGTTCCACATCCTAACCACACACACATGCGGAAAATACGTCGTGCACGATACGCTAACACATTGTCAGTCGCTGAGAAATTTTTTATGAAATTACAAACTATGGTCATCGTGCCCAATGTCTTTCACCCATCCAAGTAGCACCTGGGCACGTGAGTGAGATCCTGACAATGAGCACGGAAGGGATTAAACCTGAAAATCCTAAACTAAAAAAATGATTAATTTATATAGTATGTATCTAAACGGACTAGTATATCATTTTATTTCAAACTCTAATAACTGTACTCTTAGAAATTACTGAAATTGCAAGAAAAAAAAGACAATGAACAAGAACTGAATTTATTAAAAAAGATACTATGAAATCTGTTCAATGTAAGTAATATAAAGTTCTGAAGTAATATAAAGTAATATAAAGTTCTAGACTCTAATTGCAAATGAAACATTTATAGAAATATCCTCAGACGATTCCTTCATCAAAGCACATTTTTGGAAAAACAAAACTAGCATTCAAAAGCGTTGCTTTGATTTTGAAATCTGCCTGTCGCGAAGTGTTTTCTTGCACATGAAATTCTTTTTATGACGAATAAAATTGAACTTCTATAAATTTCATATTTCCTATTGAAATTATATTGTATATGAGAATTAGATTTATAATAGATATTGTTTATTTATAATAACGAAATCGAAGAATATCTGACTTCTCTACTAGAAAATATTCAAACAAAATCATTGCAACAGTATTGATATTCTATTTATTCATTAATAACTCATGTTAATTGTAAATGCATTATTATTAATATTAAAAAACGCGATGTGCAAGAAAACCTATCCTGAACTGATAAATAAAACATGTTATTACTCACAGGTATAATAAATACCCGTGGTCACTATGCTCGTCAAAAGTTCTACATAATATAACCAGTCACCTGTATCGATTCGGATCTTTCATCCTACGACATGATTAAGTGACCAGAGGAATAAAAATACATGCGACTCACGATTAGATGCAAAAAATGTTGTTATCGATGTGGTTATAGAAGTCTAAAAGCACAAAAATATAAAATATTATATAATCTAAATAATACTTAAAGATAGTATTAACTTTATTAATGACAAGTTTATTAATTTACAAAGATGGTATTAACTTTATTAATGGCAAGTTCAATAATGACAATATTCTATTCAAGAATTAAAAATTTAATCAAATTTTCAATTTAAGACTCTATTTTGTAATTAACAATTAATAAAATCAAGTCAAATACAAAATACAAAGTTACTTACATCGTTGACCTGAAGCAGTGCTAGGTCCTTTTCACAGAACAGGAAGAAAAAGGAATGTAGAACCTTTAATAAAATATCAATTATTATAAACACAGTGATGGTTGTTAAAAAAATTTGAGGTAATGAAATATAAAATGAAAAAACATGAAACTTTATATTTTAATTTAATAATAAACGAAGGAATAAAATTAATTAAACACTGTAAAATATTTCTTAATATTGTGTAATATCTAAAAATATTCTGTACATTCATCATTAGAGATTCAAATATTCTTCGTATAAATCGAATATGGCGCTTTCTTCGTCGGTTAAACAACGCTGCGCAGTACGCCAAAAGTGCGATGCGCAGAACCTGTTTAAACTTGTCTCTGAATATTGTCAATGATTATGATTGAATAATAAAGAAATCTTTTTAATTATCCGACAAAGAGGAAAAACAAACGTGCAAATACGTCTACTTTCATTAATATGACTCAAACATTACCTAATATGAATAAAAATCAGCAGATTTATCACAAGTCATCTTCCTTAATTTTCCAACTTCGTCGCAATCAACCAATAATCTGTTTAAAAAAAACCCAAAACTTTCAAATAAATGTATAGAGATGAAACATATTAATCGATTAAGGACAAATATTCTTTTGAAATCTCACAATACAAGTTACCGGTAAATATGACAACCGAAAAACAATCAAAAAAAAGATAATTTATTTACAAATTATGATAAAATTTAATAAATTTAAATAGAAACGTACGTTATTTAAATGGTGTTAACAGCAGTGTGGGAATGATGATGAAAATATTACACAGATAATTATAAATAACACGCGAAAAAATACGTCTTAACGCCACGATCTAAGACAATGGACTAACCCTCCGCGCAACAAGTTACGTGGGATGGGGCTTCATAGGTATGGACCAATAAGATTCATCTAATTTATGGAAAAGGAAAATGAACCAATCATATAACCGTATACGAATATTTACAATAGCATTCCTACGCGCGCTAATTTAATTAAATTCAAATAGAATTTATTAAATGTAAATAAATAAAAATAGATACATACTTAAACATAATGCTTTTATAGTTGCATTTTATAGTAAAAAGTTTTTATTTTATATGCTATTAATTCTATAAAAAGTTTCGTAGCAATATTAAAAACCAATCTGAAAACATAGTATGAAAGAACCATACAAGTGGGATGGATAATATACATGTATTTTGCAGAAATAACAAGAATAATTAAACAATCATTTATTTATTATACTAACATTTATTTAATATATGTTGGCAATAAATATCTCGCATATATCTTGCAATATCTACATATATCATAATACTTTTAAATATTTTATATGAAACATAATATACATATGAAAAGCTACGGTGTTCAAATATTTTATGAGCTCTTGCATATATATAGTTACTTTTAATCAACAAATAACTGGATTATATGTAATTACTCTTTTAAACAATGCTCACTTTTCTAAATTATACACATATTCAAAAACACAAACACAAGTATAGCATGTACAAGTACAATTTGTATAGTATTACTTGATTGTAACTTTTACCTGTTACATTGTTATTTTATGTTACATTGCTAGATATATTTGATTACTATAGATCAACAGAGAGAAATATCGATTATGTTTGAGAATAAATGTATTGTATTAAAATAAACTCCAAAAAATGAAGACGATAATAACAGTCAGTAATTAAAACAGTATATATCAAAATATCTTATAGAGTGACCTTTAAAAGGAAAAAGCGAAACTATTATTCGATTCATAATATGCACATTAAGGTTAGAAATCATGATCCTACTTGAAATTTTCATATACATATATATATATGAATAGATTATTAATCATTTAAATATGTTTATATGTGTATATGTTTCAACCATCAAGAAAAAACACAGATAATTTCTCAATCGAGGTTACTCATAACAAATTGATGTCACAATTTCCGTGTAAAATAATGTAATTCTTCGAATTTCATTTTTATTTTTGTTTATTTTTTACTTTTAAATATTTTGTTTTAACAGTCATTTTTACCAAACATTTCTTAGAATTTATTATATGTCAGAATTTTATATACAATTTTTAAATAATCCAGCTTTGATTTCATGTACTTCGGTCTCATTGCAATAAAACCAATGACTACATAAATTCTCTGAACACTACTGTGTTGAAAAACTTGGTACGATCGAGGCGCTCGTTGTCCAACTGGCATATACATATATACGTTCGCGGTAAAAAGATACGTATTGCGTGTCAGGCACGATAGTTAATCAAAATGGTTTGTATTTTTATGTATTTTCTTTGATTTGTTTCGTGTTATTCTGTTGAAATATTTCAAAATATATTTAGAGAATAGTGGCAATAAAAGATACGTATTTATGTATTATACATATTTTCAGGCATCTTATTCGGAGGATCAATTAGCAGGTAAGTAAATGCGAATGAGATCATTGACATCAAACAGAATAAGATTAAAGAAGGGCGGACAGATGGTTCTCGATGTTCAATTTAGGTCAAGAATATCCTTTACCTTATTAGACCCACCCTGATGACATCGAATTACGTGTCGTTGATTTCCTTTTATGGTTATGTATCTGAAAGAAATAGCAGCAGAAAAGAAGAAACGATGACAGAACACGAATAGCATTGCATCGTAACGATCGTAGAACCTTTATATTCAGTTTTAATTCGTTTTCTGAATATAGTTTTGTTGTTACATTTGTGTGATAGGCAATATACATTTATATAGATATATATATATATATACATATATTGTGCTACAAACTTCAAGATTTATTGATAGTTTGTATTATTACCTTTCTAATATAAGAATACAATATATTTTTTAAAATTTTACACATATTGTAATTACCATTATTCGTTGCTTTATCTTTTAAAAGGTGAAATCTGATCATTTAATATAACTTGAATATATGTAAATACATATTTAAACTACACAATGTACGGTTGTAGTTACCAAGAGCTAACAAACAGAATGATGTCATCAATTGAGGGTAAATAAATGTATTGTTCATAACAATTATCGCATTTTAGACTAAAATTAATACTTTCTAACTCATTTACGCATATTTGTACAAAGTATGATTTTGTAATGATTATTTTTATCTTTTTTTTGATGTAACAGAATTTCAAGAAGCATTTCAACTATTTGACAGTCGAGGAGATGGGAAGATTCATGTAGCTCAGATTGGTGATGCATTGCGTGCTCTAGGGCAAAATCCAACTGAATCAGATGTCAAGAAATTTACCCATCAACACAAACCTGATGAACGCATTAGTTTTGAAGTGTTTCTACCAATTTATCAAGCTATAAGTAAATCTCGTACGTCTGATACTGCTGATGATTTTATAGAAGGGTTACGTCACTTTGACAAAGATGGAAATGGTTTCATTTCTTCTGCTGAATTGAGACATCTTCTAACTACGTTGGGTATGTATAATCTTTTAACGCTCTCTTTTAGTAATTATTTAATGTATAGTTGTATTTACAGACTAATTACTTGCATTTTTTTGATAGGTGAAAAACTCAGTGATGAAGAAGTTGAAACTTTACTGGCTGGTCATGAAGATTCACAGGGTAACATTAATTATGAAGATTTTGTTCGACAAGTGATGTGTGGTTAAATTTCCATTTTATTAGATACAAATAATTACCAATCAGAAAAATTTGTATCTGTCATAAAATATTTTACAAGCATTTAATTTTTTTGATTTATTTGTATTTTGTTACTATTCGATACTATTTAAGGTTATGTATAATAGATATCCCAATATGATGCTTTTATCAGAAGGGTAGAATAACATTAATCTCCTTCTACTTGTTTATATAGTATAATGAGTATATTGTGCCTTGATGTGAAAAATTCATGAAAAGGAATATTCAAAATTGAAACTAAAAACTTTAAATAAAATTTAATGATCTTCAGTCATCTTATAAATTTTTTAATTTATGTATTTAAGTAATTATCTTTAATAGCAATTATCATTAGTTTTACACATAAACAAACTATTTGGATTTTACAAATCCCTGTTATTTTTAGAAGTGTTACTTATGAAATAAATTGTGTACTTATGGAAATAAAATTTGTTAAAAGTGAAACTCAAAGTCAAAATTCAAATAATCTTCATTTGTTTATCTGAAGTAAAAAGTAACTTGTGTTTTTTTTTCAAATTCCTCTATAGGCATGTTATTTCTGAAAAACTAAGAGAGGTAATTTTAGTTCTTTTTTTTAAATAATTAATTGGTTTTTTCCTTCAATGTCGTAAATATAAGTCAATATTAATGAGTAAAAATGTTAACATTGCTTTGAATGTTTATTAGAATTTATTATGAACATTCTAGTGAAAAATGAAATCGATTTAATCGAATCGATACATATCGAATCGAAACGGATTGTATACAATCGACATATAAGAAGGAGCGCTTCGGTCTCGTTTCATTCTCCTGAGTAGGCGGCTGCCTTGGTGTGTTGGTGTTTCTAGGCTAATTCTTATCGGACAGTAATCGCTGGCCTAGCGAATATTTTGTTGTGTAAAAGTCATATAACAGCCGTCAAAATTTTACGAAGAAAGAAGTATGAATATTAATTCCAGTTTACCATTAAGTAATTGTGAAAGTACTAAAAAGGGCATAATAATGCCAAGTTTAATATCCAGTCATTGGTAAGTGCGACTACTGCGTCATTTCTGCCTTTAGTTCGTCGTCGCCATCTTATATTCTATTTGTTGAAATTTGTGTTTTCATTTCTATTTTCCTTCAACAGGCGTTTTTCACGAAACCAATGTCTGTTCATAGTATAATTATTTTCTTTCGCGAATGAATATTCGAATATTTCGAAATATTTCGAAAAGATGAAATCGATAATTCGCATTACCTTTTAACTCTATCGTTTACCTTGACAATAGGAAAAATCAGATACGTGTTCGTGATCAACGTTGCGTTCTCTTTGATGTTGAAAATATTTATAAACAATATACATACATTAAGCAGATATAATATCGTGGATTAAATTGATACGGCAGAAGTATAAGACAAGATATAAAATTTAAGATAATCGAATATAATGAAGCAAAAATGAAATAATGAATATTTTAATGCATCTGATAATGTTTCCGTGATATATAAATATTCTGCCACGTGAATCGTGAATATCCATTATACGCGACGTAGAATCGACGTGAATGCGTCGATGCATTGTATGCGTCAGCTGTTTTCACTATATATACGTATAAAGCATAAAAAAATCTAATGGATGTTACAATTTAAATCTCTGTTTCAAACAAAACAAATTCCTCTTTTCGTTAGAATGAAAAAGAATGCATTGATATTAGAACAATTTTTACCGATTGGCAGTGTCGTAAATACTTGGTACAAATTGTTAGATTGAAGCGAAAATAATCGTACGTTAGCTGTATATGTGTAATATATAGTTAAACCCTAGAGATTTCTTACATAATTCTCATTGTACATCGAATAACAAGTTGGCACGTGTGGAATAAATTCGCGATATAATCTCCGATATTGAATCGCTGGTTGTGAAGAGAGAATCGTTGTCAAAACAATTTTGCTTCAACGGTGTTAATAAAATATATAATAGTTGATTTTTCATTTTACCCATGAGAAAATTAACGTGAAATTATTCGTTTCTTTGAAATGACTATTGCATCATTGTTTTACGTATCCATGTAAAAGATAGCCAATAGTCGTATCAGAATTGAATAAAGAAACGAAATGCATCTCTTCGAATCTTTATGAATATGTACATATATAAAGTTTTTGTGTAATTACAGATCTAAACAAAAATATCCACGATGTGATTTTATCATGCTTCTTCCTTCCTCTCTCCTCGTTTCACAATTGCGCAGATAAATTTGATTGCGTAGATACTTGTTGATAACTTATCTTCAATAAATTTGCAAGCATGTACGAGCTTGATCATATCTTTAAAATCGAGAAATTTCTATGATGTCATCTCTATGTAAAAGTATTCTTCTATCACTAATATCAATCATTCTTTTGTCACCTTTGTTTAATTAATTATTTTATAATACATTCGTTACTTTTGTACTAATTGTTTTTATTATTTTTATTCCATCATCTAAAAACATCGTACGTTCATGCATGTGCGTAGCATGTACGAGATTCCAAGAAACGATTTTTATCTTTCCAAAACGTTATGAGATAAAAAACACGCGCGGAAAGAAATAATATACTTGAAAGTATATTTAGTTCGATTAGATTATTGTAGTAAAATTATATTGAAGAAGAGTTATAATTAAATCTTGCAAGCGATAAGATTTAATAAACAAAGCTTTGTAACTAATGTTAACTTTATGGACGTAAGATATTAATTAATAAAATGGAATTACAGTGATGTGTCAAGCAAGTGTATGGATGAAAGTTTAGAAGAAGGATCTAGACTTCAACAACATTATTGTATAACGTTGGGCGTGGGGCCTCTGTGGTGGTCCTGATGTGCCCCATGCCGCATTGTCTGTATCTACAGTCAACACAGAGAGCCGCGGCGTGGGGATTAAGCAGAGTCAGCTCTCTGTGAGCTCCCATACTGTACAAGTACGTACTTGCGATTATTATGTTCGACGAATTTAATTTTTTTTCTACGTGTTATTCTATAATATTGAATTAAATATAAAAGACCGTAAAGTAGTTTTTATAATGTCGTTGTAATGTTAATTATAAATAATTATAGTTGCAAATTCTATATATATAATTCTGTGTTTCTAGGAGGATGAATTATTAAAAGCTGTGCGAAATAGCGAATCATTACGCTTGACATTTACTTTGCATTTGACGGAGAGTACATCCGTCGAGTGGGAAACAGTCGTATGGCGTCGTTGTCTCTACATTCGCGTGCCAAGCTGCCTTTTACCAGAAGGTTCAAAAGAAGGTTTCGTGTCTCTCCTGGAATACGCCGAAGAAACATTGCGATGTAAAAATATCATCATTTGTCTGCGTAAAGACAGAACGGATCGAGGTACTTGTCGTCAACCGTTCTTTGAGTCCAATGAAAATGATTACAAGGAGAAAGATTTTTCGTCTAAAACACTTTGTTGTTATGGTCTAGCAATGCTGGTTCGTACCTTCATGTTTTTGGGCTTCAGTGTTCTACCGCCGACTCACTCCTTGGTACCACCAGGCAGTGATGCTGGCAATCTCTACATGCTCTATGTCATCGAGTAATCAACCAGAAGCTCGACTTCTCTTTCAAATTTAACGCACAGGTATTTTTTTTTTTTATTTTTGTTTTCGCACAAAGATTACCATATAATCGATTTTCTTGTCGATTTTTTTCCAATGTTTTGTTATTTTGCAACTAACTTTTATCATTTTTTTTATTCTTTTTCTTTTTTGCCTTTTTCTCAATTACAGGGGCAAACGCACGAATGGAAAATTCTTCAATCATCGGCATGAAAAAAAAAAATTACAATCCGAGGGCCCTGAACAATAGATAAAGTTATCTTTTTCTTTCTAATTTCTTTGTTGGTCTACGTTATATTTATATTACTAAGAAAAATCATAAATTTAAATGTTATATATATTGAAACTCAAAAGTTTGATCTTCAGCTTGCTATGATCGTAAAATAAATTATTATATTAAAAGTTGACAAATTTGGAAGATGTAAAGTATGTAAAATATCTCAGAAGTAACATTTTCAGTACTATAAACCTTGGCGTTAAATTTAAGGGAAATATCTATATGTATACGTACGTGCATATATATATATATATATAAAGAGAAATGGAGAAAATGAGTGTGTGTGAGAGAGAAAAAGAGACACTTGAAGATATACGGAGAGATACGAAAAAATAAAGAGCAAACCGAAACTGATAGTCGGGTATATGTAGATCGCCAACATAACAGGCTGTGGGCGGAAATGTCGATTCATTCTCTTGAATACAGTGTTAAGAGCATGTAAACAGCTGACGATGCTCCCCACGTAAAAAATTTGACGGTATCAAGGTTTAAAAATTATAAAAACCTATGAAACGTCAAATTATACAAGAAATTTACTACTAATAAATCTCAATGTTAATTGTATCAATTTGGGTTTTACCGCGGTTTATTCTGTATTATTATACATCTTTTTAATCATTTTATAAGTATTATTATATACACATTCTACATACAAATATTATACACGTATTATAATGATGCGATCAGTGTTTACTTGTTTTAAATAATTACTTTTTGTTCAACTTGTATTTTTTACTCGATGTATACAATCCATTACATTTTTAATAAAGATTAGTTAAAGCATCAACTTGTGATACGATTCATGAAACTTTAATATCATTATTAATAAAATCCGCAAACATTTACGTACATACTTAAAGAATCAATTATACACTGGTAGCAGTCGTTATAAACTGTAACTGTCGATATTTTTTTAGTTTATTATGTTTAGACACAAGTAATGTCTAATGATAATTATGATTATAATTATAATCTTTCATATTAAAGGAACGGTCCAGATCAATTAACATTGCAGAGTTTGTTTTAGTAAATGCGTTCTTTAGTGTTGACTGGATGACAGTTAAATGACAAAAAAAAAAAGTGTTAATAGCTTGCTAGGAATATAGATAAGTACAGAATAATGAATTATTATATGTTAACGCAAATAGTTTTCAATTCACCTCGGTCTTTTCAATTGAGAATAAAACTCTCCGCGTTCTATTAACTAGTATTGTATACTGTATTGATACAGTTGAAATGTATGCTACATTTATTATTGTGAAATTACCGAAAACACTCTTGCTAAATAAAACTTTAGAAAAATACATAAATTTTGTACTTTATTCTATATCAAAATGATGAATTGAAGGAAGAATTAACTTTTATATATACATATACAGTAAACTTTGGATAAATACTTACAATTAGTGGCCTACCTCTTCGTAAGTACTCGCAATTTAATACATCGCGAAGCGAATCGGTCGAGTAATGTTAACTTGATGTATATGATGTATAATGAAACGACACTAATTCAATGATGAAACTTTTTTATTTTTAGATTTTTCAAAATTAAACCTTTACTGGATGGACGTACCTGTGAAATTTTTGTTTAAGTTGAAGTTTTAGCTGTATGTGAAATAAAAGAAGCAAATATAGTCTACATTATTTCATGCTTAGTCTTGTTTTAATTAGGGAAGTCTCACGGTTACATTGGTAGAAGTTTTATTAAATAAAAATTAAAAATAAAAAAGTTTTATTGTTGCATTAGTATTGTATCATCAATTTCATTCGCTTTGTTCTTTTTTACATTCGAACACAATTAATGTGAGCACCCGCTTTGGGTCCCGATTTTCGAGCATTTATCCAATGTTATACTGTATCTATACTTTTATATGCACACACACGCACATAACAGTAAAATTTTTAAAAAAAATTCCATATCCCTATCAGCAATTTTGTATTATGACTTCATATGATTACTTCGAATCTTGAATCACATTAAATATGTATTTACAGATATCAAATTGTATATTTCCTTTTCTTTGTATCTTACACGCATTAAATGTTTTTCACTCTATCTCAAAACCTATTGAAAGTCTAGAAAGTTGGAGGAATAAGTTCCTAATATGTCTTTCCAGACAGTTACAACGATAAGTTTTGAGTTGTAAACTATTGTACTTACTTAAATACATACATAATTACTTAGATACATGTTTCAAACTAGTAGTATCTTTTCATGCAATAACGATTTATTATTATTTCATATAAAGGTACAACTCAGCAATATAAACATATCAATAATATCCATACAACATAATTTTTTTAGAAGAATATTAATATATTATTATCGCAATATTTTCAAACGACGTAGCGTGCATATAGTGTTGATGATTTAATTATTTAAATTATACATTTATTAAAAATCTTCACTAATAATATGATGAATGAAAATTTTATTTGTGATTGTACATCGTATATTATGCGTATGGACAATGCGAAAATAGGCAATAAAAATTAAAAACAAATGTTCGATGATACAAACAGTCGGTTCGGTTTATAAGATTTACTCCCATTCTATTATAACATTCTTGCCGAATTAAGTTATCTATCGTAATTATACAAATGTAACTTACTGTTTCTTCCGATATTTCAAATCATTCTAATTTTCTAAACAATTACACAATTTATCATTCACGATGTCTAACGCATTCAAAAACTTGTACTTCACTTCATCAACGTAAATTAGTCCTTTTGGCGTCTTCAATTTCATCTGAGCTATTTTTTGGTACCAGACCCAAACTGTTTAACATTCCGGACGGTGCTGTATCTTCAATTGGATAGACAGATACTTTTTTACATTTAATCAAATGTGTAGCTAATTGATTTCCGTCGGTTGTCGCATAACCACATGAACATTGCATCTTTTTATCTAATGGAATATTAATGAGAGGAGAAGGAACTACCAAACTGGTCATAGGTCGTTCATTATGAATTTGTTGTTGATGTTCTTTAAACGCACGCCAACAACAAGTTATGTAACGACATTGTTGACATATTTGTTCACCTGGATAATGATTTTGCTCATCTATATCTTCTTCGCATTCTTTACAGGATAGATGTTCAATTGAAACATTCACTGTAATTGGACCAGTGACCCATTTTTTAACTCTCTCATCGCGTGGTAATTCTGTAACTGGACTATCAATTTCAAACCGTCTAGTTTGAAATCGCTGTTTTGGAATCATTATTCCATTACTACCAGTTGAATAAGGAATAACCTTTGAATTGGATACAGAATCATGCAGTTCCCTTTGATGAATTTTCAATGAACTTTTCTGATTGAACCAAAGACAACATCTGGAACATTTATTTCCTCGTCCTTGTTCCCTTCTGATAACGTGTCTTTGCATATGTAACAAATATGCATGAACACTGGTAACGTTGGGATTACTTTCTCTTACGAAATTTATTATTTTCAAACAATAAGGACATTGTAATCCCTCACCCTTTTCGTGAACACGATAATAATGATCAATAGCGTCTTTATGACTGGAAGTACGATAACCACAAGTTTCGCATTGGTAAGGCATCTCCGAGGGACAGTGCATTGATGACAAGTGATTAATTAGAAGACCACTGTTACCGAATTTTTGTTCACAAATGGCGCAAACAACCATATCACTGTCAGAGTGGCCAAAGTTGCTGTGTGATTCTGTAACGTGTGTAACCATCTGGTGTTGAGATGAAAATGCTGTACAACAGTATCGGCACACTGGAGAATGTGATTGTCCAGGTACTTGTGGTGGTACATGACCAATAGTGTGTTCCATTACATCTGTATTTGAACGCAATATTGTTGCACACAGAAAGCATTTAAAATATAAGGAACTTTTATGTTCCTTTATAAGAAGAGTTTTGTCGCCTTCCATAGTAGCATAATAAAATTGCTGCAATTGTATCTGATCGGTTTTACTTTCTTTATCTTTCTCCCTGGTACTTTTTGATTCGTAGTGAGCTTTTTTCAATTCGGGTTCTGGGCTAATCGTTGTTGTTGGATTTCTCTTTCGTCCTCTCCTCGGGCCAGGTTTTGTTATTTGAACGGATGGTAACGTTTCTTGTTGCTGTTTCATGTTGCTACTACCTGGAATCAGAACTTTGCAGTCCGAAAAGATTTCTTCTTTATTCAGTGTCCTGAGCGGTGACGAATTCGCATTTGAATAAGACCAGTTATGAAAAGGATTAGCAGCTATCCTAGCCAAACGATCCAAGAGACTTTCGTTTAATTCGATTCTAGTTTGTTCTGCGATATGTCCGATAATGTTATCAAATGCTCGGGCGGCAGTCGCTCCGTACATTTCTCTCCATACTAATTCGTCCAAAAATTGTTGTATCATTTGTTTACTAAGCAAACTAAGAGTATTTTGAAACATTCTTGGGACAATTTTCCTTAAATACTCCATAATGTGATAATTGCTCATGAAATTTCGAGGATTTTGTTCAGAAAACGCTGATTGTATTACATTATTAAAACCCATTTCTTCAAGCGTGCTTTTATCAACGGAAAAGTCAGTCATGATTTTCGAATCGGTGTGCACCCATTCTTTCAGTGGTTGTAAAATATTATTGAATCGTCGCTTGTATGCCCTATCACCATCCTGCACTGGATCGCATGCTCTTAATCTTAAATCAAGCGTGGTATAATCTAATACACCAAGCACTTCGACTTTGACTTGTCGTAAGTTTCCGTCCTGCGACGTTGTGCCCAAACTAATTACACCAATTTGTATCACGAAGTTTTTACCTCCCATTTTACGAGTTTTATCCCAAATTGCGGCAGTACAAACACTACGTAAATGCGTATAAAAATTTTTTACATATAAATTAGATACTTTCACCCAAGAGACAACATTTTGAACGTTTGTCTGGCATGCCCAATGATAAATTAATTTTAAAAGAACGGTAGGTGTGTAAGCAGCACCCTGGAAAATTGAGCCGGAAAACACGGAAACAAAACGATCTGGACAACAACTTGAAATCCAAACGTATCCTCCCGAATATGGAAATGTACCTTGATCACTATACATTCCTAATTTCAACTTAGTCCTTTGATAATTATTACTATGTTGCATGCAATACTGTTCAGACTTTACCAACCCCTGCTGTATCAACCATTCAGCGAACTTTGTAGCCGAGAACATGAGTACGCTCTTGACTTTCATATCTGAAACGTACACATTAATAATTTATATAAAGAAAAGGGTGGTAACCGATAATCACACCCATGTTAATAGGTACCTAACTCCGATCTTTCTTTTTGAGCTATTTGTGGCGCGATATCCTTTGTACGAAGATTTGGTCTAGGTACGACGACCAACGAAGGAAATGTTCTGCCTCCGTTTATTTTGTTAAAAGTTACTTCCCTTCCATCTGGAAGATTCTTCTTCGATTCGTCAATTTGGTCGCAAGCTAAATTGAAAGGTTATTGGAATTAAAGCCGAAAACTCCTATTTGATTACAATGACTACAAAGAATTTATGTATCTCTAGCGCTAAGTATTCGACCTCCCGGCCAATTGTCAACATGACAATCATAATGCGTTTAATCCCGGATAGATTCTTCTTCTAACCTGAATTTTTACTTCCAATCGATATTCCACCAATACTTGTATGCTCAGTTGGTTTTGTAATAGCCAGTCTTGTTGCCGTTGCCGTCACCGTTACCGTTGGCGGTATCGTTCCTGTAGTCGTATTTATGGTTGCCGATGTTGACGACACCGTTGATGTAATCTGTTGTTTACTTACTGTTTTTATTCTGAGATTGGTAACACCTTGTGGGCTGGTTGTAGCTAAAATATTGAATTCAATTTAAATAAACACACATATATATATATATATATTGCTAACCTATGTTGTCACTATCGAACATATATTTAAAAGTGATCAGATAGAACTTACTTGGTGTAACAACATGTGTCGAGGATCCCAATTTCTGTCTTCCACGAGGGATTAATGTAGGCTATATAGAGTAAGATGGGATCAGTTCAACAAAAAGAACAAAAAAACTTTAAGTGAAACGATATTTACGCGTAACATACTTCCTCTATTATGTCAGATTGTTGTACTTGAAGCACTTTTGTTCTGCGTCCAGAACGAGTGTATTTATACTGAAAGAAAAATAAACAATGGAAAAATGTAAGCTTTCTTAGAGTTTTATAAAAAGATGAAAAAACTTTATACATTTTCCGCCTGAGAGTGTGAAGTGGTAGATATAGTTGAAACTGTAGATGTTGAACCTGGCGTAGCTGAAGTAGAGACTGAATTTGATGAAACATTTGTCATAGCAGAGCCTATAAAATTTATTATATGTTACTATTAAACAATTAATACAAATACATAACAAGTAATCATAAGTAAATGGAAAAATAATCATACATTTTTTACCTTGAGGTTGAGCAACAGGTCCAAGAATAACTCCCATTCGAGAATCCACAACCAGTTGTATGTTACCCTGGGATCCATTTGCATTATTTACTACATTCAATTTAATAGGTTTATTCTTATTTTGATTCTGTAACCAACATCACTTTTTTAAAAACATGACAACATTAATTGCATAGTATACACATTATTTGTAATATCCACAATACTTACTACATTTACAATAGGTTGAGAATTACTTTTAACTGGAGCTTGTGCAGAATTTGAAGGCCTGGTATACGAGAAGATACAAACACTGAGTTTGCTAAAAATCAGCAATTGCAAAAAGATAACATCTATGTAGAAAATAATACCTACAATGTGTATTGATAACCGTTGACATTGCCTGCTTGGCATACCAATTTACCTCCATGGTCTTTAACCAATTCCTCTAGAGTAGCAGCCACCTGAAGATGCACAAATAAACAAATTAAGTGAAATCTTAATTCCATCATGTGCAGTTAAATGTCACAAAAGGATTTCGAAAGAATACAAAATAATACATACTCTGTCATAATTTTCTTTGAGCTCCAATCGTAATACTAACTGTGCTTTGCTGAGAGGCTCTTCTGAACACTCTAGATTTAAAGTCATATGAGGTGGACGACTGTTCGTTACTGAACGCGTAACTAGCCGAGTTTTGGGCATTTTTCTGATATGAACAATCTCTCAACAGTGTACGAAGCTGTCTACAGAAAGTAACATACATTTAACTCAAGTAAAATTCCACTGTATATTGTTGTCTGTCCTCTGCCAGCGACATTAACAATAGAGTCACAATTTTTTGAACTAAAATCGGTTTCGTATTCAAATAATCGGTGAATCGTTGTTGATTTTCCTGTTCATAGAACTCTTCCTGTGTGATTGTACCGATCGACTCAAAAATGAACTATGATGGCGACATGGCGACGCCGGTGACGCCGCCATAATGAAAATAATAGCAATGATGCACAGCGCTGTACATTAAATGCTAGTTCAGTGACGAAAGTGATAATACAATGATGATTTAGATAACAATTACATAATGATAACAAGATAATGGATAAAAGAACAACAATGAAAATATGCGTTACAACAACTACAAGCTACACGAGTGGCCTCTATGATGAACGAAGTAAATTCATGGTATGTATATATCTACTATGCAACTAAGTATTTGTACATATCCGTTTACATTAAGTCAAGTAAATTTCAAATTTATTGATAAATTGACTTGTAATTAATTCCAATTGTGTTCACAATATTACTCGGAATATAAAAAAATAATAGAATTATTATATATGTATAATAGTGTTCGCTCAAGTCATGTAAAACATTTTAGTTATTTTCTTTCAAATTGGTTAAACTTATCTATCTGGACAGATTCGACAATCATTTAACGACGTACCGTGAATTTTTTGTAAGTCTGTTATATCATTTTAACAAAGATAAACATGTTGTGTATTCCATAATTACTTATTTATTAATTAAACATTATACTTATTAATTAAATATTATTATATTGCTGTATTAGATGGAAATGTATAGTATTCGTAATATCTATTCGAATTGTTTATTCGGGAAAGAAATAATTGTTATCACTTATGCGATCGTAGAATAATTTAAAAAGGAATATTGTACATGTATGCAAAAATGGCAGAGAATAGATTTCTTCTTTTATTGAAAGATTCTCTTTTACTGTAGTTTCCATGAATCCTTAGCGTCAGGATTATTGGTAGAACAATTTGGCGGTGACGTTTCGTGAAAGTAAATTATTGGCCAATGACGAGCTGTGTATAATGGAGATTGACGATATGTTGAATGATCTGTTGCTAAATGATACGGATAATATGTTTCGCTACAAGGCCTCCACTGATCTTCGCTAGGACCCACGTAACACCTGCAAGATCGATTAATTAATTAAATAGAACCGTTAACTCGATCGATGTTAGTTGTACCAAGGGTAATGATATCCTTGTGAAAATCCACACTGATGACTAGGCTCGCAGCAATAATCCCAGCTACCGTATTCGTTTTCTATTTCACAAGACCAGAATCCATTGATTTCATTTCGTTGACAGACGGTGTTATTTTTGCAAGGATAACCGTTTACCGTATAACGTCCAGATGGAGGATACTGATTTGCTGCTGATGAAAAAAAATGAATAGATTTTAATTTTCAATTAATGGCCTGTGATAAAAAACACTGAGCTGACTATTGTACGTATGTATGCATATATGTTTGCGCCTGCATATGTATGTATATGTGTATATATATATATATATATATATATATATATATATATATATATATATATATATATATATATATATATATATATATATATATGAGGTATGTACGTGTGTATATGTATGTATGTATGTATGTATGTATCTTGATATCATACTTTGATAACATAAAGCTCATCGAAATTAACAAGGTGCGCTCTATTCTATAGAATTAATAATTTTTTTTTTTCTTACTAACAGTGGAAGATATTTAGTCCATGTTCGAAAGTACCCGGCTCAAAAGGAGGTTGTCTGTTATCTCCATTAACAAACTTATGTTTGTAATCGTGTTCATGATCATCGGATCGAAATTTATTTCTCCATCGAGTGGAAGGATAGAAAGTTGGCTCATGAGGATGTGTTTCGCTCTCGGGTGTTCTTTGAGCGTTTGCATAATCAAACGTAGGAGGATGTAGTTGATCATGATTATCAAACGTTGGTGCATTTGTCGTATTGAAAGCATTAGCAATTAAACCACAATACGGATCAAAATCTTTCCATGCATATAACGCGTGATCGTTATCATGAACGTAGTCCAGATTTGGTCTTAGATCTCGCATTGATATTTCGCTTAAAAAACAATTATTCCGTGTATCATCGATAGGAGTGCTGTGAATGAAATTAATTATCATTATATGATACTTTTACAGTATCAGACATGTACTGATAGACTGCGGATGTTTATGCAAATTTCTATTTTTGGATGGGCATGGAATTCAACAAATGAAATCCAATCAAACATTTATATCATCTACACAATATTATTATAATTTGGATATTTTATTATATTAGGGCGTTTTTACAATTATTGCACAATTTAGCCTTATGAAAAACCAAGTCAGAAATATAGAATATATTTATATATTTTTGAAATTCTGTTTGGTAAAAGATTGCAGAAATCTATGCTCTCAAAAATTGATATTTTAAGAAAAGAAAACAGAAAATAGAAATTATACAATATTTTTTATAGTACTAAGATTTTAATCAACTATATTTAAAAACGAAAGTCATAATTATATTTTTCCTTTTTTAAAAAAATGTGTAGAGAAGTTTATTTCACAAACATCTAAAAAGTAAAGGATGTTCCTTTCGAATAAACTTCAAGCAAAGTGAATATTTTAAAATTTTCCTTGAATGCATAAACATCCGCAGTCTACATATAAATACTCACCGAAAATAAACTACTCACATGTAATTAAACGACATACAAGGTATCACACCGGTGTTCCTCATCGTCGAACATTTTCGTCGGCAATCTTGCTTCGTGATAGCTCGCATCGATGAAACTACTGCGTGTGACATTAATTTGCATGGTCTGTGATATTCAGAGTAGCAAAGTTCGTCCATGTGCGACAGAGAAGGTTCTTTCTCGTACGGAGCAATCACGTTTGGATTCGATAGGGACGGAGGATACATTTCGCAGCCGCGAGATAACGTGTTCCTTTCGTACAATTCAGCACCATCCATATCTGGCATATCGATAGGATTTATTTCTTCTGCCGGCCAGTCGCTCAAGAAACAATTAGGTGAGACACGCTCGTGATTGTACCCTCTGTGATGATCCATCGCATATTTGAAAACGAAACTTCTACAGATAAATTCATGCGACGTTGTGCATGCAAGTTGACACTCTCCGAAATCATTAACAAATGTCGATCTCCTCGTGATATCCACCGGCATGGTAAATCCACTTCTTATCCTCGAGAAACATTCTTCCGAGGGATATCGACTTGTTGGTTTCTTCAAGTAGCAGTTCTTAGCATCTGGTGTTAGTACGTAGATGTCATAATCGCGATTTGGTTCGAGATCAGTGTAGAAATTTAAATCTTGATAGGGACGATCGCTTAGTAAACAATTATCGGTAGGATTTGTGGTTAACACGCTGGATCTGTGCAAGCACGTAGAATAAAATTAATAACATAACATAATTCGAGAGGTGTCCTTGACGTTCTCTGGTGAGAATGAGGACGCTGATGTTCAACTACGATGGAGTTGTTGAATTTTAATGTTTTAATGACAAGAGTAGGTGAACATCTCAAGCGGCTGCCTTGTCATAGAAAATTTTAGGATTGAAATTTTATTTCAGATAACGATGAATAAATTATTTATTTTCCTTTATTGTTT
This sequence comes from Frieseomelitta varia, assembly GCF_011392965.1. Lineage (NCBI taxonomy): Eukaryota > Metazoa > Arthropoda > Insecta > Hymenoptera > Apidae > Frieseomelitta > Frieseomelitta varia. Next base: position 174,679 of record NW_025110625.1, on the reverse strand, counting down.
TACGTAATCAAGTATTTGACGAATGAATTATTTGTACATATTAAAAAATAGAAAGAAGAATGATAAGAATAATAAAAATATGTAAGAAACATAAAAAAAGTAACAGAAGAATTTTTAAGTGTTCGCTTAAAGTAAAAAGTAAGAGTTTCTAATTGTCAGAGTTAATCTTTAATTTAATTTAAAATGAAATTAACAGATAGAAAAGAAGATCTTATTGGGCAAATAAATAATAAGAATATTTGCTGTCTAAAAACATAAATTGTGAAAATAATGTGACAGTAATAGATTATTTGGGAAAGTATTTAAAAATAATATATTCATCGAACAAGATTTTCTTTTTTGCCTGTTAATCTTATCTCGAATAAAAAGTTCCCCCGACTTTACTAATTAGGCAGCAAAAATTCTTATTTTCTTTCGCTCACCTGTAAGCAAAGCTTTCGCAAGAGAAACTCGTTTCATTGGTACAAAACTCTTCGCATTGTTCAAAATCATGTGCCACACAGGTCTTTCGTAAGATGCTTCTGCTTAATTTTGAACCTGAGGCGGCTTTCACTGAACATTTTCTTGTCATTTGCGACGTCTCGTGTTTTTCGTAATACGGTTGTTTTGGAATGGACACGTGATTATCATTATAGCCGAACGCACCGCCATAATTGTAGAATTTTCCATAAAATTGCTCGTTCTCGTTAGGGATGGGATATTCGTGTGTCAGAGAATGATCCTCCAATCGTGAATTGGAGAAACTTGGCGATTTTACATCGAAATGTTCTTTATTGTAATTAATACGAGAGTTGGGGAAGACATTGTCATTAACGATATCGGGATAACGAGTTTCTGAGCCTTTCCAATTACGATTCCAATTTATATCGTGGTAACGAGGCACAAAACCTATGAAGTATAAAACAGATTTTGTGATATTTACTATATTTGTTAGACATATTATTATTTACCATGAGGGTCGTCGTAATGAGATGGTTTGCCAGGTCGTGTGAGGCCATTAGAAAAATCATAAGTTGGGTCACGATTTAGTGGATAGTTATCTTTGTAAATCGAATGATCTGTGTCTAGGAAATCTTTATTCACACTGTCACGATCCAGCCATGTGTTTTGACTGTGTTCTCTCGAATTTTTGATATAACTTTTCCAACGTGGTATGCTGTTATCACGCCACCCCGGCGAAGGGCAATTTTCAATCTTTTCGTAATAATCGTAATAAGAATCACTCGAAAAATCTTCGTCGATATCCAGTCGGAAATGCGGCGTTGACGTTAATTCGCACGTGCATTTCGAATCATCGGTTCTTCGTCTTTGAATAAAATAATATTATAATCTATATTGGTCGACTTGTATTGGAATAACGAGATTAATATTCGATCAATTGTCATAATTTGAAAACTACATTTATTATGACTGTATTTAGAATTGAGCAAAATCATATTAGAGCAAAAGATATAACGAATAAAAATATTCTATTAAATATCCAATTATTTGAATATGAATTTATCTGAATTTGCAATATAACTTTTTGTTGTATTACAAAGCACATGTACACTATTAATAATTATATGTAACAATCCTTTTGATTTCCTATGAAATCATCTATTTATAAATCTGTACTTAGTTAAAAAAAATTCATTCCACATACTATTGATTGCATGACTATAATAATTACAGTCGTATTTAAAATATTAATTACAGTTATGTTTAAAAAATATTATTATATTATAAAATACAATCATATAATATTAACGATCTTTAATTAATAAAACGATCATTAAAAAATGTTATTATATTATAAATATTATTACAGTCTTGTAAAAAATGATATAAGTATCTGGATACTTCAAAACGGTAGTATATTATGTACATATCTTCACATACCTGTGATTAAAACCTTTACACGCAAAAGCCTTTTCGTAATCACATGCTCGACAACAATCCTGCAGATTTTCACAATTGACGACGCGCTCAATGAACAATCCCGTCATTTTCTTGCCAGGTAGCAGTTTTCGATGACAAATTATAACTAAATTTTTGAAACATATTTATCTAAGCTATATGAAAATGTATATATACATACACCTATCATAATACTCGCTTATCCAACATTAACATAATATTAGAATTTACGTAGGATTGATCAATAAATAAAACCTTAGGACTCTGTTATCTCGTTGTGAACTTACGTGTAAGATCATCGTTATTACTTCTCTTCGAAATCGTTGAACCGTGAATTGTACGAAAAAGAAACAGCGATAAAAATAGACTCCGAAGCCACCATTTTCTAAACATATCTGCTATTTTTTTTTTTCTTTCCTCTCTCTCTTTCTTTCTTAATTAATCGAAAGTCAGCACTGCCAAATTCAAAAAGTTTTCCCTTTCTTATTTGAGATAACTAAAATCGTTGTATTTTCCACGATGATTTTCATAACAGACACAAAGATGTTAGTTTTCGTGATCATACTTTCCTCATAAATTTTTTTTTTTTCTCAACTGCTTTTAATTTGTCACAACAAGTTCGTTAAGATGCATGTTAGATGACGAGTTGGAACAGAGAACACTACACCTTTTTTAAGAGATACCGAACGTCTGTCAAAGCTCATAAGACGAAAACGGAAAAACGTGTAAAAAGTAATAATGAAATTGGAGTTTCTGCATGGTTTTATAGAAAAGTGAGCGCTTCGGGAACAATAGTGGGAGGGAATATTCGCACGTTGGGGAAGGGACATCAGATTGGCTAAAGGCTATTTGGAAGGATTGGTTTCTTAATATGCAAACACAACAATTGTTTTCACAAATACATTGCACACCATAAGTATCGAGAACTGAATGCCTTCCGCCGGTTTTATTTTTTTAATTACTTTATTATGAATCTGTCATTTCATTCGCATGCTGTGGAATATTAAATAACTTTCAACGTACGACAAATACGATATACTACACGATTTATTAAACAATCTTTTTAAACGTTTAATGATAAAGTTATATTTACCTCTTGCTTATTATTAATATATTGAAGTTGATCGTTCTCTTTAATTACTTTGTTCATCAAACGCAAGAAATTAATTTTACAGTATAATATTAAATTTACTAAATCTCATTCTTAGGTATATATAATTTTTTCCCTATAATTTAATATGTTTTACAAATTGACTTTTCTATAATATTGTAACTTAATATTTGATTTCACTTGACTTTTTATGGTATATATAATTTTTAATAGAATCTGTTAATAGAATATATTGGAATTATATATAAAAAAAAATAAGTTCCTCCTCGTTTAAATATTAAGTTTTTATACATTAAAATTATGTCGCTTTAAAATTAAGCAAGCTCTATTATTTGCGTCCTTCGAGGTTCGTCAAGGATACAAGACGCTATTATTTCAGCTAGCTCGATCATTGTAATTGTAGTATGATTCGAAAAAATTGGTCATTTACATATACATTCAGTACCTTTTTGTCGATGATCTGTCGCTTCTACGAAAATAGTATCTAACTCTATATAGCAGGTTTTTAGAAATCATGGTAACACAATGTCATCTGTTTTTTGTTTTTGCTAAACTGAATACTCTAAATTACTAACAATTATACTAACAGTTATTTTGTTAAAAATATTGTAACTTACCGAAAGGGGTGTATGACGTTTTCCCATTTTTGTTTCCAATAACGTCCAAAATACTACGGTTGTTGCCATCAGAATGAGATCGTTGATCATGATTAATAAATAAATCGTAGCTACCGACGTGTCCATAATTCACCATGTCATTTTTGTTTCTTGAAATTTTAAAATTACACATGTTCTCTTACATATTCTGTTTAAATTGTTATATTTAATGCAATGTAAGTTGTTGATCATGAAACATTAACATTATGTCTTTAATGACGCGTTTAAATATAAGGCGCAATTTGTCATTTTCATTTATTTCGAATATTAAAGAATTAATATATTATTAGAAACACTTGCACATTTTTTTCAGAACAAGAGCAAAAAATTTTGTAGCAATCTGCTGATTCTGTTAGAGTTACTTGTGTTAATGTGAATTTTAAAATTGCTCATCACGTTCTTTGTTCAATTGTAAAAATAAAAATAAGAAGAGTATTACCTCGAAAATGACAGTGTATTGTGTGGTGCGAACACCGACATCGATTCTGGTACTAATTTCGAGAAAAGATTATTGTTATTTGTAACAGACCCTTTACCAATAAGTTTATCTATTTTCACAGAACGATTTTCACTTTCGTGTATGAAACTCTTGTAGAAACGATCGAAATCACACCATATCGAATCTCTTCGATTTTTCGCGTAAACATCGTATTCTGGATGAGTTTCTAAATCTTCTAACGCTGGTATCCGTCGGCTAATTAGACAGGTACTATTACCTTTTGCACCGACGCTAAAAAGAAAAAGAAATGTGAATGTTTGAACCAAAAAAAAGAAAAAAAAAAAAAAAAATGTAAATGTTTAAACCAAAAAAAAAAAAAAAAAAAAAAAAAAAAGAAAATTCAAGTAAATCGATAGTATTTTAAGAATTATTTTATTTCACATAAAATTTAACCGAGAAATTATGCGTAATAAGAGCTCCTTTATATTTTATTCAAGTAATTTTCGAGATATTTTTTTAGAATACGAATATTGCCAATGTCCTTCCGTACCCAAATGAAAATGCATTGCAACCATGCTTGCTTTTCAAACAATATTCTTCACACTCTGTTAAACTTATAGCATTAGTTCGTAACACTATATCCATTTCGGGTAGTTTAGAGCCAATAGATATTCTTGTATAACAATCTAAAACAAAAGATTCATTTCTCATGACAGGAACACGTTTCTTATACGTTTTATTGCACAAATTACCATTTCCGGTAGGAGTTAAGCGACTGTCAATCGTGAGGCACCGAGTGCGCGAACATTGTTGAAGAACAATGAAAATTTGAATCGCGAGTGTCAGAGATATACAACTCGGTCTGGACATTTTAACATCGATATATAATCAATGATTTAAATTCGTATGATCGATCTGTTACTTATTGCTCGGATGATTAATTAAATAAAGATTCGATTGGTCGAGTTTACGTTCACTGTTGTTACAAGGCTTAATGACATTATCGATAACGCGGCCATACATCTTACACTTCTCAGAAATGAAATGAAATAGTTCTCCAGTTTGGTTTCTGTAACATTCGACGATCTAAACTTGACTGAGAATACTAACGAACGGTAATGCTCTCTTATACAAAACGTAAAGAGAGTTCGCCAAAGGAGCTGTTACGTTAGAAACGTTTCTCTGTGCGTTGCTTCTCCTCCTTCTGTCGTAGATCTCTACTCATAGACACGAAGATACTCTTTCAATGTGCACTCGCGGCACATTGTTCTCCTGCGTGGTTACACGAACATCACGATGTTCAAATAACGCGCTCCTTTCTTCTCGCGCTTATTCACGCGACTTGGTCGCGTAGAATGAACGCGGCTAATTGGGTTACTCGCACAATACAACTTTACGTTGCGAGTACCTACATACATTACTTGAAACGAAATTAAGGATACACGGTTTATGATTAAATTTTTTTAAGTTTTTTTGACATAGAATGCCTCGCGAAACTATCTGGAGATAGTGTCGAAGTTTTTTCTCATAAATCACATTATACATTTAGATCACCTTTATTGGAAGTTTAATAAAGGTTCCTGCAATGAGCGTTCAAATATTTTCGTGAGCCACTATAAGTGTAATTCAATCGAGAAAAACGATATAACGAATAGATAGTAATTTCATTACCGATTAATTCAATTAAACCTTACAATTACACTTTTTATATCAAACATTAGTTTTTGATTTTAATACAATACACTTTCTGCAACAATGGTATAATTAAAAATCTAAACGATCTGATACATACAAATATTCAAACTTTTTCCCCTAAAAGTATTATTATTGAGGTACATCATTGTTGCAGCAAATGAATCGATGCAATCATTTCAATCATTCTGAACGATTATCTGTCTCATTTAACGAATTCTTTGTGCAGTGAATCATCATTACTATGAACTATCTGAGGCATAACCGAAGGTGCACCAAAGGAATCCTTATGTAACGGAAGAGAGACAAGTTAACATAAACAAAGCTGGGATGCGTTACGCTTCACGAAGCCTGGCCCAAAGAAGGTATGACTCACCTTACTATTATCGTTTTGTGCTTATGAGCACAAAATTCCTCTATTTGTTTCATTATGAACACTAATGTGATACATACGTACTGTGATTAATACCGATAGTTAATACATTCCATTTACACGACTAATTACCAGCTCGATTAAGTCAAATTTATCACGGTATATCATATTGTAGTATTCAGCGTAGTCGTAATGTAGTCATAAAATATTTTTTACTTTTATTAAAAATATATTAAAAATACATAGGAAAGGCAGACATATTTATAATAAATTTTATATACAACAGACATTTTTTTGAATCGTGTCTGTGCGCATTTATATAACGGGAGAATATTGAGATCTTATCTCAAAATGTAGCTATTAAAAAGTAATTACAAAGGTTGCATCAGTCTATATTTAGAAAGTCATGAAATAAGGGATGAGGGGTTAGCAACATTTGAAAAATCTCTCTTGTGTTCCATGAGCGGTACTAAGATTTTGAGCACTTTCTTCGATTGTCGGTGTACATAACGTATTTATACCACTCCAGTTTAAATCTATCGAATTGACTGACCTTAGTGATATCAAATCATAGTTGGTAGAAGATAATTTAAGGAGGCCTGTACCAATAGTTAAGAATAGATTTTCTATCCCGTCACTTTGTAGCACCGACGTTTCGTGATAGCTTGCACCAATTTTCGTAGCGTAAACTCTAGCCTCCTCAGCGTCAACTTGCCGTTTTTCCATTAAGTCTAATTTGTTTCCAACTACTACCAATACCATAGGATCTTCCACATTTTTTTGAAGTTCCTCCACCCATCGTTTCATTGCTGTAAATGTACTGTACTCAGTTAAATCAAACACCAACATAGCTACATTAGCTTTTCGATAATACATTGGCGCCATTGATCTGAACCTTTCTTGTCCTGCTGTGTCCCAAATCTACATTGCGTAAAATAAATAAAATGCACAAATACTTAATAATCTTATACAACTCCTAGAATGCGATGTAGATCTATAATAATTTTGTATGTTACATTCTCTTTTATTTTGAAAATATCTGTATTCATTTAGTGTGTTCTAACGAATAGTAGAAAGAGCATAAAATAGTAGAAAGAGCAAAGAGAAACAATTTTGAATTCTAAAAGATTTTTGAATTTTTTTTGAATTCTAAAATAACTGTAACTGAAACTATTTCATGGTTATTGTTGTACCATTAGTATTACTCTTGAATCTTCTATTTTTAATTTGCAAGAGAAAAATAATGCTCCAATTGTAGGATTCAAATGTTCGTTGAACTTTTTTTCAATGTAACGCTTGATTATGCTTGTCTTGCCAACACCTGAAAAATTGTCAATAGAAATCAAGTGTTATTACAAAATATGTAGTTGAAAAGTACATAGTGAGAAAACAATGAGTTAACCTACAAATCTTTTACTGAAATTACAATATAGAAAACCAGTTAAATATATATGTTACACTATACAATATTTTACGAAGAATGAGTGTATATTCAACAGGAATATCAAATGAAAAAATAAATAAATTAAAAATGTAACGAGATTAATTACATTCATTCTCTTATGAAATTTACCTTGTGAACCCAAAACAACCACTTTTCCATATACATTCGTCATTTTCTACGTTAAATCCAATACATAATGATACACACAACCACAGCCACTTTTATTTATTCTTCGTGTGCTTCAGTCAGTTACAAAGTGACTTTTGTTACACGTGTTTAACGTAATTTTTCAAAGCAATTATTAAAGACACTTTTTCTTGGAAACTGTAACTGTCAATAATAATTAACATGTTATATTAATATATAGCACATTGTGTAAAATTCAAATTACATACCTTTTATAAAATGATAATATTCTTAATGTCGAAATATAAAGTAAGAAGCACGTTCTCTTATACATCACGTTTTAATTACTTAAATATATATATATATACATCAAGTGTAACGAATAAAACCAGCTACGACATCCTGCTGATTCATTTGCAATTGATCTTCTACTTACCAGTAAATGGTAATACACCAATCAGTCGACTCAGTTATCTTATGAGAAAATCTGTAATACCGACGTCGTAAAAATTCGAATGTTCCATACGCCCTCTATGATTTATTTGAACTGTATTCAGTTCAACCGTTGAAAGTGACAAAATCAATAGTTTTGAAACGATTTTTGTTTGTTAAATTGTTGAAGTGAAATCTATTGTTTAACAAGTGCATCAGAGAGGAACTTCGTTTCGAGCTACACCATATATGTATGTATTTATAATAATATGATAATTTTGATTGAAGAGAGTTTAAAGATATTAGTTTTAAAATACGGGGATTATATATAACCATACCATACAGGATCGTTTTAAAAACTATTTCAAAATCGTTTACTCAACTGAACTGTATAAGTTTTATATAAGCTGTATAAACTTCATATAACTTAAAACTAATATTTTTAGATTGTACACGTTAAAAATTAATCTAATGTTATTAAAAAAAGTGTTAATTACTCGTTATCCGAATTTTTTTGCGATTTTAAGTTACACCACTAGTTTAGGTTATCTATTAACTGTAATGATGGTTTTCATATATTAAGGAACAATTAATTTAATAGATTACCATTATGAAACAAGCAGGTATGCATACAATCGATAATCTGTCAAACACTTTGGTGTTCGAATATTAATTAGAACTACTATATATTTCTATACGTTTAAATGTTTTAATCCTTTATATCCTGATGATACCTGAAAGCACATTTATATTTCTTTAATGTGACAATAATTTTTCATTGCAGTAAAAAATGTATAAAAAATGTACGTTTATAAGTTGCTGAAAATTGGCAGGAAAATATTTATACGTTTTTGCTATATTATACATAGTATTGCGTTTCATTCTTTTGGCTGCAATCGCTACTTGTGGGTAGTACCTTAATTTTAATACATTACTAACCCATTAAAGATCGTTGCATTATTTGCAACTTTTTTTTTCATTTGATTTATCGAATTTTGTTTTTGTTACTGTAGCTATAAAAATAAATTCCAAATATTCATAATATTCATATTTAATTTCTCAAGTATTTAGAATTAGCAAACATTTAAAAGTTTGCTATATAGAATAAAGAGCATTCGTATTCATCTTGAAGCGTATACATTATAATACGTTCTTCTAATAAGTAAACTAATTATTTTATTATTGACTGAAAGCTTTTATTAAATACGAGATTATTTTTCGATTTTAACCCCTTAAACTGATTATCGATCAATTGAGACATTGAGTGCAAGAGTGTGTAAAGCACGTTCCTATTAACATTCAAAGGATTAGTAGAAACGTTTTACACGCTTTTACTCTCAATGTCTCAATTGATCGATAGACAATTAGTACTCAAAGGATTAATAGAAACGTGATTTTTACTCTCACTCTTAATGTCTCAATTAGTCGATAGATCAGTTCGAGGGGTTAAAATCGGAAAATAATCTCTCTGTTTAATGAAAATATACGCTCGTATACTCCACTTTTGTTCTCAGTACCACAGTTCACGGTAAAGTGAAATGTGAATATCACGTGACGAATATCACCTCAGCTCATCCGATAGGTCGTATCTCACAGTGCTCTCTCTCTCTCTCTCTCGCTCTCTCTCTCTCTCGCTCTCTCTTTCTCTCTCTCTCTCTCTCTGTCGCTCGTTTCTCGGCATCGTCGTTCTTGAGTTGATTGTCGTAGATCTTATTATCCCCTCTTGTTTCAAAGAGGGACCAAGCTACAACTCGGGGGTGTGTATACCCTCATATACTCTCTATTCGTGTTCATTTCTGCACGTGTTTGCACGCGTGTGTATGTGTACCTAGAGGTTAGTCCGACGAAGGGTAAAGTCCCCTTTGTAGCCTTGGGCCAACCTTGTTAGCGCTAATGATGGAATCCGTCGCGGGATCCGCGAACGAGACAAGTCGGATCTTCGATTTTCCGACATCGCGCGATTATTCATTTGCTAGCGTTATTAATTACTTGACAATCCAATCCTTTGTTCATCGACAAGACTACGATGAACTATTTTGAGTTAGTTGACTGAAAATTGAAAACTGAAAGAGTACGTTGAATTTTGTGTTTTACGCATTCTACGCGAGAGAATTCGATTAAATTATATATTCTGAAACTAAGTAATTTAACTCCAAATGATTATGGTGCAATGGTCCAATTATACCAGGTAAGAATTAATATTCCACGAATTTGTCGTCTCATGTAGAACGAAGCAGTTGAATATAACTAAACTAAAAACTACAGTTAGGGAGATAGAGCTTGCAATAATCAAACAATTGCAAAAATACAATCGAGAAGATATATTGATAAAATTTTGGAGTGGACACTATCTAAGTACAAAATAATCAGTTAATATTTTTATGAAGATAACTAAAATTGTTTCATTTACTAAACATTAACAATAAATACTCTACTTTGGATATTTTATGTACTTTTGCGTATTATAAGCATTGTGTGCATCTTGCATAACATGCAAAATTGTATAAAATATACAGAATATGATATCTATTGTAATATTTAACAGATAATGCAATTCTCGATTCCATTTTTGTAAACCATATAAAAATATGAAATTGATAAAAAATGAATATGAATATGAATTTGCATAAACGCAGGCCTTTTGCAGAAGATTTACGTCTTTGAATATAGACTACTCCAGACTACTCTCTCCCATGTTATTTATAAATACGAGCATCAGCGACAATTAAAACCGAGAAGTGCGTTTAATACAAATGAAATCACTCTCGCGTGATAACAAATACACATACACGTATGTGTACCTACGTGTACGCTCAAGGAAATATCAAGAGGAAGAGGAAATGCGGGGGAGGAAGTGGGGGGAGGGGGTTGGGTGAAAGTAAGAAAGAAGAGGAAATAAAAGATAAATAGAAATAGGAGTGAGAGTTTCCGAGCAACCTTATCCACCGTTAGTCACGGAAAGCCATTAGACCGGAAAACGAGGTAGAATCGCAAAACGCAATGGCGTCTAGAAACAAACGACGGCCGATAGGAGCGAACAAGCAGTCAATCACCTAAGCACTTGTTTACCAAGAGAATCAAGAATTCAGGGATGCCGTTCCAAGTCTCGGAATCCTGCCCCATTGGTTTTCCAACCCCACCATTGCTACCCACTACACCGGAGCTAGCGCAATGTCGACGTCGTCGTCGTCGTCGTCGTCGTCGTCGTCTTCGTCGTCTTCGTCGTATGAACGAGTACGCGACGAGATGAAGGAAAAGAACAGAGAGAGAGAGAGAGAGAGAGAATCGAAGGTTGGGAGTTGAGAGTGAAAAGCGCATGAGGGGTGACGACGGCTACTGGCAGACTTGGAGAAGGGAGAAGAGAGAGAGAGAGAGAGAGAGAGAGAGAGAGAGAGAGAGTGAGCTGGGAAAGCGGCACTAGAATCGCTAAATGTAATTCGGTTAAAAGGGTTTTAGCAATACAATGCATATAAACATGAGTGCCCCGCCTCTGCTCTCGTCTGCACGCTCCACTCTTGCGCCACCCTCTAGTTAGTCCCGCGAAACACCCCGCGACCGTCGTAATCCTTAACTTTGCCCGGGCAAGATTTTCATCGTCTACGTTCTAACGTTGAGTCGATCGGCTCTGATGATGACAAAAGCGGTGTACCGCCGTTTAATTGTTACATCCGTGAAAAATCGTTATTTGAACATCACGGTGAAGACGATCGGAGTAACGTTCTTGACGTCTGCATGTCTGCATTCAGTTTCGGATGATTGCACACTCTCATTTGATTTACTACGTAGACAAAGATGTGACACAGCCGGCGGCATAATTCTGTGAAACTCTGTTTGATTTCACTGATCAGAATTCAGTCCGTTTGGACTTTTCTTCTTCGTGCATTTTTATTGTTGCTTCTTATTATATTGTAAAGAAATCAATCTTGAAAATAAAAAAGAATACTCTTTGTACGGTTTCTCGGATACGAAAAATTCGAAAGATCTATCTAGATCAATACCTAAATGTTGAATATTTCTTCTTCATTTTCCGTAATAGGTTTTCATAATTCGTTCGTAGTGGAAACGCTATGAATTTATTAAATATTGTCGAACTTCGTCAGGAATAACAATTGACGATATTAAGTATGGAATTATTGAATGTTTTCAAAAGTGTCGTGAACCGATTCTCATTTTAGGAGAACGAGATACGATGATATCTGGTAGATATATAGTTTTTCTTCTGCCACTCCTTTCCATTCCTTCGTTGACGACTGGTTTTCCAAACGGGTGGTTTTCACTGGCTGTAGCCGGTAAGAGCAGTCGTCCGCGAAACATCGCGGAATTTGTAACGGGAAATTAGCATATCATAAATACTGATGATTCTTCGCTGGGATACTGCGTGGTGGGAAACATATGATCGTGTCTCTCCTTTGAATATCGTCAAATCTTTTACAAGAACAACCACTCGTAGTTTAAAAATAATGTAAACTTACGTATGCCTATTTATACTGGTAGTTTTCTATTGTCTTTTTGAAAGAATAGGACACACAACAACATTATTTTCGTTGGATCCAAAGATATTGGAACGCAAAATTATGGAGTCGCTGTATCGTGAATTTTTCTCACTAATTAAAAACGAATTAATTAATTAGTTTTTTGTTAACCAGAAATTCAATTTCTTAAGAAGGTCACTTTATCTTTTTTTTTCACTTCGATGCTACCTTAATACTCATTTTTAATATTCCTGTTTGATAGAAGCATGAAATTCGTGGCCACATTGGAAACTGAAATTCTCTTTGCATTTCATGTTTTTATTACAAATTTTTTGAACTAATCTTTAAATGATCTACGTGTATTAGAGTTTTGATTTATGACCTTTTTTTTCGCGGATATCTATTTAGATACTTACATGTATATATTATTTCCTGTATGTACCTACACGATTTGTTTTCAATGATCTACGTATAATAAAAAAGTTTACATGCAGTTTAGAGCAAAATATATACCTTCATAATTTATTTTCAATAATTTTGCAATCTTGAGACAAAACGGAAGGAAAAATTGAACTCCGACAACCAAGTACGGTTTGCCTTCGTTTGTACTTGATCCACGATCCATACCATGAGTTGTAACTCACAATCAGTATATGTACTACTAGACAAGAGGTTAAAGATTAATTTCGTAATTCAACCTGCATCGAATAAAATTCATATTACAGAAACGAGTTGAGGTGTAAATAGAAAGTCGTACGTTTGTCATCGATATTTGTGATTTATTTTAGGAACTTGTTGCGACATAATATGACTTGTTTTCCTTCGCATCGCACTTTCTACCCTAGACGTATACGAATATTATTTACAATTATGTAATTTATCATAAATAGATACGTGTTTTCAATTCATGTGGATCTAGAGCAACGTTGGAGAAGAGTTACAGTCAAGAAGGTTCAATCTTTTCACAAGGCGCGCGTGGCCGTTGCGTGCTAATCGATGATTTTTATACAACTATTGCTGCGAATCGTCGCGTATATATATAATTCTTCCCACTTTTATACTTATATTAATATAAGCCATGTTCTCCTTTTCTCTTTCTTTCGTCGATACGGAATAAAAACACGCGCTTGTACGAGCCTTCGGTATGTAAACATTTCAAAACGATTCAGGAGGAACGCCATAAAGGAGGGTTCGATGAATTTTTCTAGGCTGTCGATAACCACGATCGACGCGCCGATCCACCGGTCTGACATGATCTCGCGTCGCGTGTGTAGACCCACATTGCGTCTCATAACTACAGTGGGGATTAAAAAAGTATTGGTACACTCCTAGTTCTCTTGCAACATCTATTTGTGAAAACAAATACATTAACAAAAGCTGTTTCCACAAAACAACAGTTTACTACGTACAAAAGTAACGTGTAAATAACAAGTTGTGCAATGATAGTACAAGTAGCATAATAATTCGAGGATCAAAAGGAATCAAGTACTGACGCACGTGGGATTTTTCTTTGTGCAGTTCTGGCACGTGTTTGAACAGAATATAAAATACTTTTAATTTTCCTTTCCTAATACTGACGCAGTATCATTCATTAAAAGGATATTTCGTAATTTTTCTAATAAACACTCCACCATTAATGCACTGGAACTGCAAGCGTGTCGATACTTTTGAAGTAATATAACACACGTTACTGAATCATCATAATTGATCAAGCCAATTTTTAACGAGTTAGCCGTTACATTTTCTCCTAAAAAGTCACAATCTTTGAGTTTTCAAATAAACTTTGACTCAAAAGTAAAATTTGACTGAAAACGACCCTAACTCGAACCCCGTCATATAAAAATCGAAATTCTTTTCTCTCTACAGTACCTGTAGTTACGAGACGCAACGCGCGTGTGCGTGTGTGCGTATATGCATATATTATTCGTCGTATTGTTCCCTATATTTACATACAAGTTCTGCCACGTGTAACAACAGTGCAATACTTATATTATACATGCACACTATCCGCGATTTGTCTTTTAAAATCCGATCGATCGCTTCGCTATTCAATCCATTTTGCACGTTACATCTCTCCAAATATGTTTTTCCAAACGAGACTAACCTTGTTGTTGCTGTTGTTGTTGTTGTCGTCGTGTGTAGTATGAAAAAAATTTTTACTCGACAAACGATCGAACGTATCACACCAAAGTATCAAAGGTATCAACGACGGATTGAATCGACAAAAATGACGCCAAGTGGCAACTCGACGTCGTCGGTTGGTTCTTATTTGGCACACCGCGTGGGTCGATCGTTTTGGTCAGTGTTTTATACCACGTAAGGTCGATAGAGCGGCTCCTGAAGCTCGGTCGTGCTCCTCTGCGCCTCCTGCAGAGTCGTCCCCTTGGCATCCTCCTGTGGACTCGGCGAATTCGGATTCGGATCGCCGCCGGTCTCTCTCTCGCTGTTCCTCACGTTCCCTCCACCGTCCTCCACCTTGTTACTCGCCCGCGCCTCTTGTTGCGCCTTTTTACTCCTTTTCCACTTCATTCGCCGATTTTGAAACCAGATTTTCACCTAAATTTTATAATCACACGTGCGTGACAATGCAATGAGGGATGTAGAAGATTCAAAGGCAACATTGACCGTCAGACCGCGGACTTTTGCGTATTTTGATACTTTGAAAGGGAGGATAGTACGAAAAAAATTATAGTTTTCAAAGTTCAGCGTCCTTTGCAACGTAATCTTCTATCTAGCTTTCATTTTCTCAATTCTTCCTAGATCGAACTTTTGAACGAAATTTCACTCGTTCAATTCCTTGAAGCGAATTTTTGTTCTTTCGAAAAAAATCTTTTAAGGACTTGATCGTATGGTGCGATGTAAGACTTCGTTAAGTAATATAATATCTTTTTGTATGATTTTTTTTGTAAAGCCTGGAATAATAGATAATTAGAGGTGAGTAACATGCTTGCCCACAGAACGTTGTAACTCTTTTTCAAAAATGTGAATTTCCATAAAAATCCGTGGTCTGTCAGTTATCAATGTGATCAATGTAATAACGTTTCACTCAAACGAATATCGAAAATATAAGAACATTAAAATAACATTAAGGAAATTAAGATGGAAAAACAAAATAGTAAGCGTGATCTTTATGCTTCAAATGTTGAGACGAAAAGATCATCAAACTAGAACGATTGAAAGGAAAGAAAAGGAGGAAAAATACGATTGAAAATGGTCCAAAGTGACGTTAAAGTATAAAGACCAATAAAAGTCGATTTATCATATTTCCCACGAGTATTTTTCGCGTGAAATAAATAAGTGACGGATTGAAGGAAAGTGGAAGCCAAAGACGTAGCGTCGAATTACTTTCCAGTGGCAAGAAATTGTAATCGCACACAAGATACAATTGGACCCCTCGAATCGGTGCAAATATACCTACATGGACTGGATATTTCCTTTCTCAATCCCACAAGAGAACGATGTGTAAATCCTTTAGACAACATATCACGTGCTTGAACCTCCCCAACGTCTCATTCCCAGCCCTACTACATCTTCACCCTTCGAGGAAAGGAACGTGCTTTTTTTTCTCGCTATAATAGATACTGCCACCGACGATAAAAGCATTCGAACGTTTACCATAGGAAACTTGCATGAATATAGATGTTACGCGTGTTGTGCGAAACTTTATTGAAACTTTTATCAGCACCGTAATACCATATGACCGGATTGTGGATTTTGATGCATTTATAGGAAATTTGTAAGATAATACAATACAAGTTTAAAGCGAAGAAATATACGAAATAATTCAAAATACTTGTTATAATATTTAGCTGATGAAACAAATTTCTACTTGGATTAGGAAAGTTTGCGTATGTCGAATTTTAAATATTTTGAATAGAAAAAGAAAGGCTTGGATATAATTTTTTGAACATAATACATATCTTTTAAATATTTTAAATGGAAAAAGATTTCAAGATTTTAAGGTTTTATGGTTTTTAAGGTTTTGGTTAATTCGTATTCTGAAAATATTGGTCAACATCACAAGTATTTAGTAGATTAAATAATTTAAAAGCGCGCAAAAGTCCGTGAAACTCTTTCTTCTAGTTTCATATGACGTTAAGTTGATAATTTCGCAGTGTGAATGTGACTTTTGCAAGTAGCAAAAGCAGAGAGACGCACAAATCAGAAAAATATTGAATGTTCGATTATTTATTTAAAACTTCGCAAGGTTCCAAACAAAATGATAATTCCGCGAATGATTCGATGTTCCATGAGATTTTTGGGATTTGTAACGACGTTTCATATGCACTGACTTAATAATCATAAACAAGATTCAACGTTGAGGAAGATGTAGATGCATAAATAAAATAGAGAGAGAGAGAGAGAGAGAATTCTATGATTTGTGATTAAATTTAATTAACGTTACAAGATCTCGTACAAAGCAACAATTCCAAACGTTTTAATTAACGTTCTAATGAATTCTTCAAGACCTTTATATCTTGCTTATCGCAATTGCCCTGATATTTATGATCGGCGGTGTATCATCGAATGTATCAAGATTAACATCGATTTAGCATTTACTTGATACTTGAATCCCCTTTTGTCGATACTGTATACCCATGTAAAAGGAAATGTGAAGGAACGTGAGGGATGTGATGAGAAACGCAATGTCCGGGCAATTCGAAAGCTTAAATGCGCTAAAGTTGAATCAGTTGAATATCGAAACAAATCAGGGACTCAGTCTGCCATAATTCAGACTTTCGTTGCTATTTGCTGAGCGATCCGTCAGAACACCGTAAGCTTCAAAGTTATGTTTAAGTTGTTGAACTATGCAAGAGAGATTCGCTCGTTCGCTCTGCCGGTGAAGGAGAAGGGTCCTGGATTATTTCACCGATTTCTCTGGAGGCTTTTTCCCTTTCTTTGCGCTCTCTTTCGTTCTCTCTCTCTCTCTCTCTCTCTTTCTCTCGTTCGCTTGTCTTCTTTTTTTCCTTCTCTCTCAAAACGTTACATTTCTTCTTGAAAAAAAAAAAAGAAAAAAAAATAAAGAACAAGGAAGAAAGAAAAAATGACAAAAGAAAAGGAGAATGAATTTGTAGTGATTAGGAGAGCTATTGACCCTCGAATGACGAAAGCTGCGTCAATTTTCTGACTCGTGCAGTTACTTTACCTTCGAAGGTTACACCTGCGTGTTATTATCTTGTCAAATTATTGTTTAAGTGTTTTATGTCACTTTTTTGTCGCTAAAAAAAAAATAAAGAACAAGGAAAAAAGAAAAAATGACAAAAGAAAAGGAGAATGAATTTGTAGTGATTAGGAGAGCTATTGACCCTCGAATGACGAAAGCTGCGTCAATTTTCTGACTCGTGCAGTTACTTTACCTTCGAAGGTTACACCTGCGTGTTATTATCTTGTCAAATTATTGTTTAAGTGTTTTATGTCACTTTTTTGTCGCTAAAAAAAAAATAAAGAACAAGGAAAAAAGAAAAAATGACAAAAGAAAAGAGAGAATGAATTTGTAGTGATTGGGAGAGCTATTGACCCTCGAATGACGAAAGCTGCGTCAATTTTCTGACTCGTACAGTTACTTTACCTTCGAAGGTTACACCTGCGTGTTATTATCTTGTCAAATTATTGTTTAAGTGATTTATGTCACTTTTTTGTCGCTAAAAAAAAATAAAGAACAAGGAAAAAAGAAAAAATGACAAAAGAAAAGAGAGAATGAATTTGTAGTGATTGGGAGAGCTATTGACCCTCGAATGACGAAAGCTGCGTCAATTTTCTGACTCGTACAGTTACTTTACCTTCGAAGGTTACACCTGCGTGTTATTATCTTGTCAAATTATTGTTTAAGTGATTTATGTCACTTTTTTGTCGCTAAAAAAAAATAAAGAACAAGGAAAAAAGAAAAAATGACAAAAGAAAAGAGAGAATGAATTTGTAGTGATTGGGAGAGCTATTGACCCTCGAATAACGAAAGCTGCGTCAATTTTCTGACTCGTGCAGTTACTTTACCTTCGAAGGTTACACCTGCGTGTTATTATCTTGTCAAATTATTGTTTAAGTGATTTATGTCATTTTTTTGTCGCTAGACGGCGGATTTTTATGTATTTACAGGAAATTTTGAAATATTCCAATGAATTCTTGCTACGAATGAAATACTCAGTAATATTTTAACGACTTCTTACTATGAACGAAACATTCATAATATTCTAATTTTTTAATTAAAAATATGAGTATGTAGTTATCTTAAAAATATGAGTATGTAGTTATATATACTAGCTATATATAGTTTTCTATAAATTATAAAATCTTCTAATCAAAATTACTCCAAATACGAATATCTACGCAGAATAGAATTTTCTTTAATATTTTCATCTATGATATTGTCATTCCTATTAATTTCTATAATGCCCGGTACCCGAAACAATTCTTCGTCAAGCTTCTGCCTTCTCAAAAAATATAAATTTGCATAAAAGTCTTATCTCTGTCTCGCTTTATGGCTATCAAATGGAATGTTCGATGATCGTAACAACAATCGATCCAGCTTCCGTTGGACGAGGATTAATCTTTTATGTATTCAGTTTAATTCGGTTTAGTGATTCACAATGTACAGATGAAGCATCGTTTACCTGTGTTTCCGTGAGCATTAACGAAGTGGCCACTTCGAATCTCTTCGGTCTGCTAAGGTACTTGTTCTGTCGAAATTGTTTTTCCAATTCGAGTAGCTGTTGCGACGTGAAAGCGGTTCTCGGCCTTCTGGTTTTCCCAAGGAGGGCGTGCTGGGCCGCGCAACCTGTCGATTATTACACATAACATATATAACATGAATTATTTCATATCTTTGTGTATTTAGCGCTCCTTTAGAAAAGTACTCCTCCTTTTCGAAAATATATTTTTGTATACGAAGTATTGATCTGCATGCAGTGGTGTGCGAATCACGATTTTGAAAATCTAAATTTATCTGTTTAAATTTGTTTTATAATTTAATTACGATATGCCTAATCGTAGACACTGGCTAAAAGGAGTAATGACGAAAGATTTCCATTGCATTTCCAATTCATACAGAATGAAATTTTGCAATGTGCAATAGATTGTAACTGTATCTAAGGTGTATTTATCAAAAGATTCAAAATATCATTCCATTCCTTATAGTCCACAGTTTATTTACTTATCCACAGTTAATGATGCTGAGTTTCTTTGCATTTATGGGAAATTTAAAAGCATCTTATGCAAAAATATCATTCAGAGTTCAATATTCAATCATAGTAATAGGTAAAATAAATTTCTACCTAGATTTTACTTTTTCGTCTAAATCTAGGGATTAATATGTATTCCATATTTCAGAATTTGTCATTATTAAAATTATTACCATTCGTAACTGTTAGAAACGTGTGGAAATGATTTTAATTATCTTCGAGAGCAAGAGGTTCTATTTTTATTATAAAAAAAATATGAATTTTCATACGTACACATCCGCAAATATTTATTTAGTCTACGTTCCCTAATGTGAAACGCGCGATTGGAGTAGACAGAAGGAAATCAGTAATGCGTGTTATTGATAATACGTTGCCTCGAATTAATACTAATCGCAAGGAGAGACCAATAAAAATCATCGAATGCTAATGCAATTACCGCCAGTGTAAATCCCCCTTGGGTTGCAATACTATGATTTGGGGTTGAAAATAGGAAGGGGGAATGGTAGAAAGGGAAGGACAGAGGACCGAGGGTGACCGCCCTAACGATTAGCCCTATGAACGGGTCTTGGCCAGACCCGATTTTCTCTCCTTTATGACTTTATACGCGCAATAAATCAAAACGAAATTCGACTGTCTTCGTATAAAGGGAACAGCAACGATAGACCAATGATTGTCACCGTCAAAATTGTACAATTTTAATCACAGTACATTTATACGGGAGGTGAACGTGACTATTAAAATTGTATACTCTAATTATAGGATTTGAAAAATTAATTCAACTTATCGTCTTCTTAATTTGATAAAGGCAGTTTTAGAATTCTTGGAATTTAGTTTTGCAGCACATTGTTCATCTCTCTGTAAAAATAATTTGCATAAAATATGATTCATTAGTTTCGTTGAAAATCTGATTACACGTCATCAATTTTTTCGAGAATTACAGTTTGTTTATGTAAATGTAGAGTGTTCCTTTCATTTTCTATGTTTGTTCGTCTTTCAGAATTTTGATAAATAATATTTTAGACTGAAATTAAAAATTCAAACTTAAATTTACATTGTATACAATGATAGTTCTAGTAATTAGAAGTTAAAACATAAATAAAATATTATATCATGTTTATTAAATATTATTATAGTATATTATAATATTAAATATTATATTATATTCAAAAATAATAAAAATGGAATATACATAGATATGATATTCGTTATGTCCATTTTTTTTTCCAAATTATACTCGTGGAAATATGAATCCACACGAACAATAATATTCTCCTTGTCGGGGGATCTTCTCGTTTGTTTGCGAAAAATATGTTTGTTGCATTTCGTTGCAATTCGAGTGCATCGTCGCAGGCGAGATCTGTCAACACAACTTGTCCTAAGGCGGAAAAATGAAACAGGCCCATGGCGTTGAATGTTTGGCTAAGCGGCTGATTAAGAGTGACATAAGGGTATCGCACGTTCCAGATTAATCTGGCTGTACGCGCGACTAAACATCGCCATGTGTACAAACATTGACAGCCGGTCACACACTTGCTATATAGGTGAATTGTTGGGTCACGTCCTAAGCTGAAAGCATTTGGAGGAACACGTATGGTGAACCACATCGAGATCTAACGATGGTCCTATCTCGTAATGCTCGTCGCATTGCTGCAGTGACTCGCGAAGGTAGAAAGTTTTGCAGATATGTTATGTAGAATTTTGTTGAAATTTTTTTACACAAATGCAGCGCAGTGTAAAACGTTCGAACGAATCTAAAAATGTAGTTCTAGATATTAATATAAATCGCAGTAGGTTGTGAATTTTCAGTCATTCGTGTGAAATTTAAAGGTACGAGAATCCGATCACTATGTAAAATTATGTAAAATGTCCAAAGTTATGGTTGTTATCGTTAATTAGAAAAATGAATCTTTTAATTAAGTTAGTTTGCATAAAAATCTGCAATCTACTCATTATAGAGTCATTAAAATTTCAAAAAGTAACATATACTCCTAATTAAAGGTCTTAGAATAGTCATTATGTTTGCTATGATATCGAAATTTATTTGCTCCAAAAATTGAAGAAGATAATTATCATATTTCCTCCAAAATTGAGCAATAATAATAATGAGGAATAATTGCCATTAACGTGGCAAATTATATACCAATAATTTTATCAAAAAATCTATTCAAAATTCATTCAATCGATAAAATAGTAATAAAAATATAAATATCCCTAAACACGAGTGTACGTAATAGATCCATAAACATTTTCTTCAATAAATATTCCATTCACTTTCATGACTCGTTATAGATCAGATTCAAAAATACAAATTACAAGCAAAATTCGACTGAAATTTGTCCTACTAACTCAAATAACCCTATCTAGAGAAACGCGCTCGAACGTTACAATATTATACAATACGTTATACCATATTGCAACTCATATTAGTTCCAAATGCAAACCGTTGATCGTTTGGCTTTCGTTATTTATGTCGTTCGTAGATACATTAATCGTCCCTCGAGGAGATGGTTTGCCACCCGCTGAGCACATATGGTTGATTTTTCTCCTTTTTCTTCTTTATCGTCGCAATTACTATCACGACGATTATCGTCTCCTCTATTAATCTCCTGTGATTTGTGTCGTTACGTACTCCGAAATAAATAATCGTCCAATTATACATTTATAGCGCTGCGCAAAGTTTATAGAAATGTTTTTATTAATGAACATTGAGAAGAATATATTAAATTTCTTATTATCTGATAAATCTGTTCATCTTCTTCCTATAAATGACAATAGGAATTTTATTCTCTTCTGTTCAGATAATTTTTCAATAATCACATTCTGTTTTAGTTGTTTGAAACAATTTCTGGGTTTCCTTTCTTTTTATGATTCTTTCTAGTTCATTGATACGTAATTATGAAGCTTTTTGGGAAATAGAGCTTATGACAGATGTTGTAAAACGAATAAAAGTTTATTGAAAATTTGTATTTTTTATTTATGTAATAAAAGGATGGACTTTATTTTTCTGGTTAAACTATTAAAACAATAGTGCTCTATTTCTAAATTTTCTATAGAACTTTAGATTTATTTTGTAGACATTAAAAAACAAAATTGTTTAAATTTATAATTATATTATTAATTATGTAGACATGTACAGCTAATTCGTGGGCGCGGGAATTATGGTTTCCATTCGAAAGAAAAAGCAAACTACAATCCTATAGTATTTGAATTCGAGTTTTCTAAATTAAATTAAATATCGACAAGTACAAATTATATACAATACAAGAAAACGTGTAAAAATTTTGTCATTCTTTCGTCTCGGCGAATTGTCACTAAATCGAGCAGGATTAAAAAAGTGAAAAAATAAAAAAATAAAAAAAAAAGAAAAGAAGAAGAAGAAAAAAAAAAACGAAAGCATCGATACGATAGTATTGGGAAGCCACTGAAATTGCACGAGCACGAAGGTGCCAGGGAGAAATGGTGCAAGTTATGACAGATGTCGGTAAACAAGAAGGGCGGCACCATCGAGTGGACAATCACCATTTTCGTTCTCCTCTGTGCAGGGTGAAGCAGTGGGGTGCCGTTAAGGTTAACGTCGTTCTCACCCCGCTACACTTTTATCATGATAATTTAATTTATTTGGGGTCCTATTAGCCGCTTCACGCCAGGCTGCTCTTAAATCATGCTGATCACCATACCGGTAAACACCAGCCATTATCTGTACTTAACGCTATTCCACCCCACTATTGCTCATATTTGCCACCCCCGACTGGCCCAACCTCTTACTGTACCGAGTACACACTCCTTCACTTTGTGATTCCATCTGGCATTGTTAATATCTTTTTCTCTACCGCTTTTGGTCACGTTTCCTTCGTTTCGAAGAGCAAGCGAGCAAAAGTGATATGTTGTTTGTTAATACTGTTATAATGTTGCATGTGTGTTTTAACTGTCGTGATGTCGCGTAACGTTGCGTACTGGTTAGTTAAGATCATCGATTTACCGTTTCAAAAGTGAAGAAAATTGCTAAGTCTCGTCAGATTTATTTTTAGTGAAGTTTTATTTAACTGTAATTTAGTAATAATTTTTACAGATTAGAGTTGTTATCTTAGTTATTTTATTTTGATAAATATAAATTTGTTCGTTCATCAGAAAATTTCGGATGCACGCGTTTTTTAGTTTGTTGAACAAATTTTACAGTGCTTTTGAATATTATTGTCATTTTATTATTAGATATTATTACATTACTTCCACTTTATTACTAAAATTATTTTCTTCCCCATCTATTTCACTGCAAATGTCCGATTCCCGTGATTTATTCGCAACTCCTTCCTTCTTCTCGTTTCCATGCTATATTTATAAAATCAAACGCTCGAGAACAATCAAGTATTTAAGACTGGCTACGTCATTTCGTTAAAAATCACAGCTTCGACAAAGTGCCAAATTTCGACCATAATCTCAACTCTTCCATAATTTATTCTTCTCTATTTATAAAATGATCCTCCTATCATTTTTACTCCAGTTACACAGTTTACTTCAAGACTGGCCACGTCATTTTTCAACAGTCTTACTCGTTCGAATCATAGTTCGTCGGATCGTAGTTTATTCTCCTCTGTTTATAAAACGAAGCTTATCACCACCTCCTATCCTCCAATCTCCTTCCGGTAGCCATTCCGCTGCAATTTCCCGATCCTCTTGATTCATCCGCTCGTCGATGCATGTACATGCCGCAGTTTAGTTTCGTATTCTTACTCGCGGCTCCATTCCCTCTCCTTTCTCGTTCCTCCGGTGCCTGCATCCGGTGTCCTTCCTCCGTTTTCCCTTGATGGGTGTGAACCGGCATGCGTGCATGCGTGCGTGCGTAGTACGTGCGTGCGGGCGCGTGCTTGCGAGCGCGAGCGCGCGCGCGCGCGCGCTCTCGCACCACATCTTCCTTCCCTCTCCTTGTCTCGTGTAGCGGTCGGTAAGCTCCGCCTGCAACCCTCGAGTGCTCGATACGACCCGCCCCCAAATTCTCAACCCCTCGTATCAGAGGTGAACGAAGACGGGCGAGGGTAACGTCGCCGGGTATCCAACCACCACCATCCCTCTGCAGCCTTGATCGCGCGAGACGTCATCGACTCTCCCGCTCTTCCGCTTGCGCTCCATACGATTGGAGATCCGGCGGAGACCGGCGAGCGGCGAGAGGGCAGACGAATACCGCGTAGCAGCGCGGAGAAAAACGTCTGGCCAACTTTCGCCAGAGATTATTTTCCTCTGGCACGAAACCGTTGGATTTAATTTCAAACTCCGCTCCGTGAAATCCACCGCGAAATCACGCCATAAACATCCAGAATGTTACCATTTACTTTTATCAGCCGGTGAGGACCGGCTTCCTAGCCTCTGACCCGTCTGCGGTAATCATCCGCGGTAATCGACGATTTTTGTTTTTCGTTCGTTACTCTTTCTCGTTCTGTTGCTCGGATTCGACGTTACGCTGTTAGTTGGAGGTTGAGTGATTATTCGTTTTCCTCGGCGTTGTAGCGCCACGGTGACGACGATTGCAGCTGATACCGATGAATCGTCGTTGTCACACAGGTGTTATTCAGGTAGTTTTTGTACAATACACGCGATAAGGAAACGGAGTAATTTTTGTTTCTTTATATTATATTTGTCACGTTCAGTCTCCAGGACTTGCGATAACAATAAATTGTCATTTAGATAGTTCTCTACGTGTAATCCACAATATCGTACTCAGTTGGAAACGAACTTTTGTAATTTTGAAACTTTGAACTTTTGAAATTGTACTCGCTACATCGTATTCTTTTCGCGCTTATTCTTCTGGAATTGCGAATGAATTTGTATTTTGACAAACGGAATTGTGACAAACGTATTATAATAATTGATAGAAAAGAAATTAATACAAAGACGCCTATTATTACTGAATATTCTATTTGGATAACGGAATTAATCATAGCCCCTTTTTATGCATAGTTTAGTAAAATCTTGTTGTTACTAGTAAAGTTTAGAACAATGGTATCAGTCAGAAAAATTTAGGTCTATCTACATTACTTGATTTTCGAGCTTTTAATTTAATTTTATCCACCAACATCTTTCGGAGAGAATAATAAAATATACAAAATTAATTCATTTCAAATTTTTCTAATACGATACAAATTGCTATATCCATCTCTGATCCCAAGAGCAACGCTAATTATCATAAATAGACCAAAGTAGAGTAGAGTAGATTCTCTCTGACATTAGAGTGCCCATAATGGAGCCTCTACTACGCAAGTATCAGACCATCCCTTAACCCTTAATGGAAACTCCAACATCTTCGAAAAAAAAAAAACGAAACAAACGACAAACATTCTACAATACATCTGTATTAAACATTGACACGCGTGCATCTCGTACTATATCGGCTACAAGCGTATTTATACATACACGTACGACGTGTACACGCAAAGCTGTGCTCTCGTGTCATCGTTTGCACGAGTCCATGCGGCTACGGCGCGATCAGACCAGATCATAGAGATATAGGATGGTTTGGGCGAACGTGGAACGTTACACATCGGGTAACCAAGATCTGTTTGCTTGCGGGCGGCCAAACTAGCTGCCAGCTAATTCAGAAACACCATTACCGCCTACATGCCTATAGACAGGTAGACTGACGCGACCGCTACTGCAACGCCACTAGACGTTTTCAACGTGTTTCCATGTATATCCATCTGCTAACGTTTCTGCACACTCTGCATACACACGCGTTTCCGATTTCCGTGTATACGCGCGCGCGCGTGTGTGTGTGTGTATGTTTGTTCGTGTTTGCGCGCGGGTATTCCGCCTGCTCCCATTTATGCACGTTATCATCTTCGCTTTATGCGTAGGTGGGTGTGCAATTAATCGCTGGTTCTTCGTTTTCTCGATTGATGATGTTATAGTTTGCGCAAAGGCACAGTTCAGATTAGTCCTTTACCATGGGAGATCTGTGTTTCATTTCACGCCTCTTGCGCTGAAACGACGTGCAGTATCCCAAAATTGCAATACCTTCTCAGTTTTGAGTGTAATACTTATAATTGAATCAAGTATAATACGTATAATTGAAATATAACCCAGGCAAGACAAATAATAAGTTTCTCGATCATTTCTATCCAGTGATATCATACCGACGAGCTCAGGAAGGAAAAGGTTTGGTCACTCGTTATGGTCCGCAATCAGCCGGCGCAAGTGGTTATAATCGACGCGATTGACGTTTAGTTGGAGAAGATTGAAACTTTTACTCTCATCTTCTATTCTACTCGATACTTGATATTTTACCAAATATCAGATTAAGTTACATAAATATACTGCGAACGAATTATTATGCGTGCATTTTTGAACAAGTGTCGCATTTCGAAAAAAAAAGAAAAGAAAAAATCATTAGATATACAACCCCCTTGTATTTTTCTGCTTCTTTTTCTCCCCCTGTGATAGAAACGAGCGGCACGATCACCGGTAAAAGTTTTTCAGAAATATATTTGACAAGGACAGAGATAAAACCGATTTGCGTTCTTGGATTGTTTCAAAGATGAGGCGAAATTAGCTGTTGGGAACGGTCTATGTAAGTCCGTGGAGTTACCATGGCAACCTTAGAACGTCTGCGTCGGCGTTATGCTATCGCGGAGGGAAGGGCGAAGGGGATGAATAGACGGATGAATGACGCACAATTAACTAATTAAATCATCCGCCAACCCTTCGCGTGCTTCATCTCTCGGGTATCATCCCCTTTTGTTGGCAGACCTCCTACCATCTCTTCGACATCTTCCGCCATTATTTTTTCACTGTAGCTTGTAAAGCGGAATCGTTCCATCCGTCCGAGTGGTGGAACACTCGGCGAACGGAAAATCTAAAAGAGCACCGTTGAGATGTAATCGAATTCTGTGGAACGACGCGCGATATCATACAAATCGTTTTGGTTTCCCTTTGAAATTTTTTGCCACCAGCGTGGTACCTCTGTAGTTTCATCCTACATTTATTTCTAGATTCTGTCTGATGCCTCCTTTTTTGCTTTTGCTTGATTCGTATTACTGTTCTCCTTTTTTTCCCTTTTTCAGTCCTTTTACATTGTTATTATTCCAGTTGTTTGATGTAATATATTTATTTCACTGTGTTCGCGATATTCGTTTCCTTTATTTCTCTTTGCGTTATTATCATTATTTTACTGATGTTACGCTATTTATTTTTCTACTGCTATTACTTTCCTTTACTTCGTTTCGTACGTGATTTGTGCTACTGCTACGGTCCTTTTTATACATACTTATGCTACTATTCGTTTTCTTTGTGAATTTTATACCATTACCGATATTTCATTTCATTGTTGTTTTATACTGTTTTATAAATGAATTCCTTCACGTTACAACATTTCGTATATTGTAATAGGGAAATGTAGGAAATTAGCTGCTAATGCTTAAATACAGAAATGATGTAGATAAATATTAGATATTTATAAATCCTCATTCAACGACAGGAATGAAAGGGAAACTATGAATGTTTCATAAGGGAGAATTGTTCGTTGTTTAAAGTTATTTGTTGATACAGCAGAGATATACAATTCGCAATTATATTTGTCATTACCGGCGTATTTACTGTACCTGTAATATTGGAATATCAATTGTTTCAACGTTTGGGGAGTTTCCTCTCGCGAATGATCATTGTGACATTTTAAAAAAACATAAATTTTGCAGTTCCTTAATGAAAGGATAAGAAGGACAATGTTTCTTGAGTCGATCGTATAAAATAATCATTATTCTGTAATCGCGACTTTGTTTCAATATTTCACCAGCGATTGTTCAATGGTATTAAGAGTTTTGTTAAAACAAGAGTGAGATATAGACATAAAAATTCAGAAATTCACAAACATCAAGCACTGCAACAAAGTTAAAGGCATAATTGATAATATTGTGCCATCTATAAGACAAAATTGAGAATCGAATAAACGACATAATAAGGGTTAATGATAGAGTTAATTGACATTAAAATTTAGAATTTAGAAATTGTCTTTCATTACAATAATTTTTAACCTTCATCTCAACACATTTCTTTTGCGTCTTTTTTATACTGAAGAATAACTAGGTTATATCTTTAATATCTTTCATGTAGATAGATACAAATTTTACTATAAGAAAATGGCCAATTAAAGTAAAAAATATTTAAATTCGTCCTGCAGCGATAAAAATATATTTTATTATCTAAAAAAAAAAAAAAACACTGCAAACGATCTTAATTTTAACAACCTTAACAAACTCTAATCTTAACAAGCAAAATTATTTTTCCATCCTACATATATTCTAGATAAGTATAATATGCATTAAAGATTGAAAACTTAATATTCACAACAAATGTATAGCGTTGCTTTCGCAAAACAAAAAAAAAAAAAAAAAAAAAAAGAAAAGGTCACATCGCCGGAATCAAAAATCAATTGTTCAGTTGCAGGCAACCAGCAACTTGCAACAAGGCCAAATAACGCATCTGTCCACCTCTGTTTAAAAAATGACGCCGTGTATCGTATGAAAATAATCAGTCACGCAAGAATCGTTAAAAGCGAAATTTTTTTTCATCGGCGAGATCAGAAAGCTGGAACGATTTCGCGGATATACGATATTCGAAACGTGCATCGAACAATCCTCTTGGCATGGAACGAATTTCCCATCCAGCGAATCGCTCGCCGACACGCTCGTAATTTGTAAAGTATCGCGCGGCCCCCTGATGTTGTGCTGTACCGGTTCTCCTTTCTTCCGTTTCCGTTCTCTCCCCTCCGTCCTCCTGCTTGGCTTGAGAATCACGCGGCAACAGAGACGCGCAGTCCTTTCTGAAAATCGTTCTCGAGAACCGCGATCGTTAGCGAGCGACCAGCAAGTTTATGTGTCGAGATTCCAGCCGTTTCCACGGTCGGAAAGTAATAAGCGGAGAACACGCGGGCCAGGCATTCGAGTAGCTGTTACTTTTTATAGGGACTGTTGCAGCCGCGACGGGACACGATTTTAGCCATACGCGAGCGTAATCGCGCGTTCACCGGAGTTATTTCCTCGGGGCGTGCGGGGTTCCGGTCGCGAGGAAAGAAGAAATCGTAATCTCAATCGTTTGGAGTCGAAGGCGGCAATCGTCGTTGTAGCTGGGAATTGGAATTTAGAAACGAGGACTTGAAAGAGAAAGATCTTTCTCTGTGGGGGTCGAAGAAATGTCTGATTGATGTATAATACAATCATTGCATAACATTGAATGATTTTCA
This sequence comes from Frieseomelitta varia, assembly GCF_011392965.1. Taxonomy (NCBI): domain Eukaryota; kingdom Metazoa; phylum Arthropoda; class Insecta; order Hymenoptera; family Apidae; genus Frieseomelitta; species Frieseomelitta varia. The sequence goes on along the minus strand of NW_025110625.1, from coordinate 144,638 downwards.
TTGGCTGATTTTTGAGAAGTTCGACACTGAGACACAACGAAACTAGAAATGTCACATACGAAATATATGTTATAAAATTGATATTATTATTAAGATTTGACATACGAGTTACGTGTCGTGCAAGGTTTGGCATTCAATTGAAGTTAATTGAAGATGTCTGTGCAACTCTTCATTTGACGGTTTCTTTGTAAAAAGGAACGAAATAACTTTGAAGTTATTTAAGTATGTTTTCTTTAAAGTTATTTTTAGTTGCTTTAGTTACTTTTAAGATCAGAAGAGTCTTGATATTTAGAAACTTGAAACAACCTTATTAATATTTGAACAATTGAGAAAATTTATTACAGGTAATCGATTATAGAATGAAAGCCAATATAATAATGGAAGTAAATACCATAAAGATAATGAAAGTGATGTTCTCTATTTATAATTATTTGTTTTCGTATTTGATTTTATGATTTGAATCTAACAAGTATTTTTCTACGTAGCGGAGGTAGCACCAGGTTGTAAATAACTAATCCCAAATCCTTCTATGATCACACTTCGTAAATCTAGGTAGTCGCGGATTACCGTGATTGAAATATTACATCGAAAATATAATACACAAAGGAAACCAGTTGCCAAACTATGTTCGTAAACTAGATAATTCCAACCAACAAAGTTCGTTGGCGTTCAAAATATATTTTATACGTTCAATTAACTCAAAGAAACAATCCGTAGTTTTTCTTTATTCGATGAACGATATTGACTCTGAAAAGAAAAATAAAAAAAATTGATTCGTACTGTGAATCAGAATTACTCACTCGAACGTTCAAACAGAATTTTTCCAAGTTTTCAAAATGAACTCATTAGGCTCTCGCATTGAATTCTCATGCCATTGAGCATGAAGCAAGAAGAGAAAGAATCGGGTTATCAGGCTAGTGAATACAGATCGAAAATCCGGGTCTTCCATACACCGAGCGAATCCTTTAATCAATTAAACCATCCAGGACATCAATGAATTCTCTCTTTTTTAAATTTCTTAGTCGTGGTGGTCATTGTATTTACGTAATTATGAACGCTTGCTTTGTACAAACATACTCCGTATCTCATATTGCTCCGCTTTCTTTGTGCGTTTCAATTGGTTCCATAAATTGAAATTGCAGACAAAACCAACAAGTGACGATTATAATTGTTTACCACCGTTACATTTATATTATGGAATATTTTCCACTTTGTGCGAAATTAATTTCAGAGATTTTTTTGTTTCATCTTTAAACGCGTACTAAATGTCCGTTTCACTCGAATAATTTTATTCACTACAGTTAATTAAATTCGCGCTAAGGATTTTCAATTGAAATTTGAAAATTTAAAATTATTCGATTAAAAGATTTATCACTCTTTGCGAATTGGGAGTAACCGAAGACTTTTCAAACAAACAGCATGAAACAACGTTTAAACGTGGATAAAATTTAGAGAAGTTTCTGCTCAGTTTCGACTCGATTTCACGAAGAAGAACATCGCTTGGAAAACCTCCACAGGTAACAAGTAACAAGTACAAGTAATTAGGAGGACGACGAATTTTTCCAAAATTCGTGGGAAAAGAGAATCGCGTACGATCCGTGTTCTTTCAAAGGGAAGGGAAGAAAAAAAGGATGGTAATGAAGGTTTCGTTAACAATCGGCTTCACCGTTGCGGACGTTTAATATCCTGGCTTAATAATACAGAAGGTCTTTGTTCTTCTTTCATCCCGATTGGTCCGTGGCCCTTTCTACTTTACGATCCAGCGCAGCTGGCCGCTGCGCTGCTTGTTCCTCAGCACCGTTGTCCCCGCGCTGTCCCCGTACGAACGATCGAAATCCCATTTTCCACTGTCACAGACCGTCCAGGCTTTTTCTCCAGGCGAGATTTCCACGATCCTGGCGAGAACATCGTCGTCCTCTCGCCCTCTTGCCCGGTGTCTTGATCGTGGCCCGGCCGTCTAATTTCCTCCCCCCTCCCGTCCCCTTCTCGAATAGACCGTCATAAATTACAGGGCGCAAACGCGCTCCACGCGAGGCCACCACGGGAATTTCGCGGCCGGTCGTTCGCGTCTCTAATTCGAGACGGACGGATAGATCGTCCAAGTCCGGCGGTCGTTCTCCTGGAAATGAGAATGTCATCGAAACTTTCGCCTCCGTCCACATCCTCCACGCTGATTAACTCCGGTAATTAGCCAGACTGCTCCAGATTCGATAATTACACCCTCCCGCGGAGAACGCGGAGAATGGTACAGACAGTTTAGGGGGAGAACGACGACGATAAGTCAGATTTTGTCAAATTTGCTTGACGGTCGATCGTTTCGTCACTGTGGTTCTGTAATTGTCATCGTGCGAGTCACCGAAACGAGCTGGCAGCAGACTACAGGTATATACTTGCAGGTGAATAAAATTACAAAGATGAAAATCTATTTTATGTACCAAATATTATAGGAAACGTACTGTACTTTAGATAGAAATGTAACAGATGTAAACCTTCAGAGCTTCGAAGCTGCTATTTAAAACGAATAAATTCTCGTGCGATGAATCCCTAGAAATCACCGATTAAAAATCCTCCAATAACCTATGAACCGTATCACACTGTATTTAACCACTTTATCAAACTCAATGATCGTCCATTTCAGCTTGATCGCCGTCACATAAAAGTCTAGTGACAACAACAGTAAACGGAATCATTTCTCCAATGCAATTTATCACTAGAGTCGGACAGTGAGGCCGAAAAGGATTTAAAAAAAAGGGAGAGGGAGAGAGAGAGAGAGAGAGAGAGATAAAGAGAGAGAGAGGAGGTAGAAGAGATGAAATACGGAACCAAGACAATTTCGCGCGTTAATTAAATTCGCCAGCCATTAACAGAGTGAGTTGCTGGTAGTTTCGAGGCTGATGGCAGTGTTTCCTAGGTCGGTTGGTCGCGATCGAAAAGCCATTTCCCCGTGTCACGAGCCATCCTACCCGTTTCTCGTGGAGGGCAAGACGAGCGTCGTGAAACAGGCGTCGCGGACGCCTTGATGTGCTCGAGAAGTCCGGTTTCCAGGACTCGACACATACATACGTACATACATACATACATACGACTTGCTGATTCGCGTGCGTTCAAAGGGCTGGAACTGCTCGTAGCTGCCTAATAGGGCCCTTTGTGCGGTGTCACACACGACTGTCGGCCGCAATGCGTGCTCGCTCATTCGTGTGCACACGCTCGCGAAACTATCTACAGATTGACCGATGTGTGTATTTTGAAAAGGACACTTGCAACGGCGACGACTTAGTTGGTGAAGCAAGATTTAGGAAATTGGGAATTGGCAATGATTGAAGAGAGTCGCGTGCTTGTCCGATCCACTACTGAAATCCACCGATAATTCATTTTACGCGGTTAATTAGAACGGTTTTAACTAATTGGAACTACAACACGACGAAAATAACTGGGCGCGTGTATGTAATCTCACTCCTGTTTTAGATTTTCCAGTTGCCATTTTGTCAAAAGAAATTTGTCGGTAGTATGGAGACGTTAATGATTTAATCCAATTGCCGGTGTGAGAAAAAAATCGGGAAATTTTTCGACAGATAAAACGACTTGAAATTGTTGGGATTAATGAAATAATTGAGTGGGAATAATTTCACACCGAATCGGCGAATCAAACGAATATTCCTCTCATTCAAGATAATGCTCTCAGAATCATCATTGGAATTAAAATTGAAAGTCCGGTTTAATAACGTTCCACCTTTGATAAACTTTGCCCTTTTGTAATTACTCCATTCAATTATCATTCCTGCGAAAAATGCTTTCCGGCGAGAATCATATTAAAAATTCACATTAAAAATTCGTGAAAGTACTGTTTGCGATAGTTACATTGCCCAAAACTTTATTTGCGTATTTTTATGAGAACGAATAAACATTACTACCGAAAAATGGCAGAGATTAAACCATTGTTCTCTCTCTCCCCTGCTTCTCCAAAAAAAAATAATTCTTCTGTGGATTTTTATACAAATTAGTAGAGTCAAACAGTGAAACGTGAATTTTTTTTAACACATAAAACGTTTTATACGAATTAAAGAATCGTTTGGTAAAAGAGATCCTTTTACTATTTTTTAACGGATTTTACACGACAAGAGGTGACAGGAAATTTCCGGGAGAGAAACAAAAAGTTTTTGAAGTGAAAGGGAATTGGATTTTTTTCGTAAAAGCTTAAGCTCTCAAATGAAATTTCGTTGATTGGAACTGTTTCAATGTATTGGGAGTCCGTGACGAAAAAGTGAGAAAAGGCAAAACAATCGACACTTTTTTTCAGAAAGCCTAAAACTCCATAGAAGATTAATTAACGGATACAACGTGTAGATATACATGAAAAATTGCTTCATTTGTTTAATTTATCAAAACGTTTATCTATTCTTTTTCGAAATATTGGCCAGATATTTTTTTCTATATTTCAGTTTGTACGAAAATTTGCGAGAACCTTCAAAAGTGACGATATGATTTTTAGAAATGTTTCGTTTCAACAGTCCCTTTGAAACATTAATATCGTTTAACAAAACAACACGTACATCGATAAAACGATCTAATACGACAGTCTAAATCTTGCTTTGGAACTCTTCAAAAATAAAATATATTCATCAAATTTATCTCGAAATGAAAGAACTTGCATAGCATGAAAAAAATTTTCTGCAAACAGTCCAAATTCTCCAGCTATAAAAATCTATAATACCATACTCAAATTTTCCATCTCCTTTAATTCCTTTCCAATACCTTCATGCCGTATTTCAATGTAACTGCAGGGATATCAATCCCTAACACTCTCCTCTGTTCGCATTCCACCCACGTCTCATTATTACAAATCACCGCGAAAGAAATCCACACGGTTTCGTGGTATCGGCCGATCGATATCGTTTAAAAATGAAACAGATACGCTTCGAAATCCCCGGTTCGAGACGCGTAACGAAAAGACCAAGGCACCACGATAAAATGAGCGGAACGTCTGCGCGGCGCCAGGCCGATCCACGTGACGGCATCAAGTTTTCATTCGGTGAGAGATCGCGTGTCACAAATTACCGGTATCCAGCGCCCCTCCACCTCCGGCGACTCGTCAAATCGATTTTCCTACCGATGCTCGGATTTTCCACGCTCGGAAGCGTGGGCGCCGATCGTCTCCCCCTCCGCCCCGACCCCGATGCAACCGTGCGCGTTTCTGCGGTCTGTAATTGTAACTCAAACAGTGGTGGAGTGGCGCGGGAACGTGCCCACGATAGAAATTTCCTGAAGTTCTGGCCGCGAAGCGAGAAATGTAAATTATCGAGGAGGTTATGCACGTGGTGGGGGCTCGCAGTGACTGATCATTAGAGACCAGATCAAATTCCCGTGCGCGTTCGTATGCACGTATTAGGTTGCTCGTTTACTTTCCAAATAGAATCGAGTTCGCTGGATCGAAGAGCGCTTATCGTTAATATCGTCTCTCTGTTTTAGACAATCCCTGTTGTCTATTCTCGTGCAATTTGCATGATTTATGTTACGATTTGCGAAGCGTCGAGTTGGTTTTGAACGACATTTGCGATTTCATTTCTTGGAAGAATTTCTAATTTCTCGGAACATTGTTGTGACGTTGTTCTTGCTGCTTTGGTGGACGATTCGGAATGCATTGGATTAACATAGTCACTGGTTATTGAGTTTTGTTAACAATTCCTACGCGAGTAGAAGTCATTCATTGATAAGTTGTTGCGATTAGAAGGCTTCTTTATCGTGCGTTTTGATTGTCACAATTGAATATTGATGTCGTAAACGATCGCGATACAGTAAATATTAATTCTCTGTAAATAACACGGCAAATCTCGTAGCTCGTGGAAAGCTACAAGAGCTACAAGAGTTCTGTATAAAGTAAGCCAAACATGTGAAATAACATTGTTCCGTGGAAAACTTTGATTTCAGTAAACAGAGAACATTTGTTACGCGAGAAATAAAATGTGTTTTTATTCTGCCAATCTATTGTTTCGCGTAAAGTCTGCGATATAAAAAGTAATTTTATCGTTCAAATTCAATGCAATTAATTTATCGCGATGAATCCTATCTTTATTCGCCATGTTTATTCCCATTCAGTAATATTTCTTTATTCTTTATCTACGTTGATAAAATTTAAACAAAACTAACGGAAATATCAATATAAATTCTGCGTGTGTGCGTACGCAGAGAGATATGATTTAAACAAAACACGAAACGAGATACTACGTTTGAGGACTGCCATCAAGTTAAAATAGAGTCTCTTTCGTTTCATTTCGAAACGAGAAAAAAGGAGAAGGTGGACTTTTATTCTATCGATGATACGGTGCTCGAAGGATTACGTTTTTGAAAAGGAAAGAAAAAAGGAAAATATTGTACACGAGGCATACGTTGCGATTGAAACATAAGCTTTTTCATCAGAGTGTGTACCCTTACCGATTCTTAATCAAAATTTCATGTGCCTGCATCGAAATGGCTACTTCCGGTGCGACACGAGTCGCGGTTTTTTCTACGCTAAGCGTTGAATATTGCACGCATACGTATCAGATATCGATCAAGCCTTTTTTTTGTGAGGCCATTGTTTCATAAAAGCGTCACTTCCCACGGTCGATGGTTCTCAATAATTGGTGAAGTGTAACAAAATGCTGCAAAAACCCTGCTGCACGCTAACAGCTCCAGCTTCAGGTTTAGCTATACGTACGTTTCGATTGTAATGTAAGAAAATGCACACGTGCGCAGATTCGATTCTTCAGGTTAAATTATTTTCAAGTCAATACACAGTATCTGCAAGTAGTATTCGTATACCATTCTATAACAAAAGGATCTGAGAAACTGCCACGATAAACATAAACAACAGAAAACCATGAATTGTAAATTTTTTTATATTCCTACTTCGTTTCACATATATACATTGTTACATATATTAAGATTATTTCTATAAAGAGACACATACAAATTGCGTTTCAGTGTATAACATAAATCTGTACGTTAACACTTCCTTACCGCGAAAGAAAAACGCGAAATTCAAGCATTATATTAAGCTTCATCAATAACCTTTCATAAATTCAACCAAATTGCAAATCACTATCATACATTATTAATCACGCGAGAATTGCTATTCATTTGCGATTCATTAATTTTCAAATGGAAAATACGAATTCCAACAGGCGGAATATGGAAGGACGAAACGAGAATTATTTAATCAGTTTCGATACGGCGGAGATTGCGAAAGAGCACTGTGCTCTAAGGTTAAATACGGATCGATACGATGTAGAATATAAATATTAACGAGCTGGCATAGAGGCACAAGAGAACTATTTCCGCGAAAGTGAATCCTTAAGAAAAAGCGGAGCATAAGAACGATTTTCCTCCGAAACCATCCCTGTTTCCCCCGTCCCATCTGTTCCCACCGTCTGCGATGAATATAGAAGACACGCTGTTGCTAAATTGTGTTTTAAGCGGAAACTTTACGCCGTTCCCTACCTTGTATCCTGCGGCGCCGTTATCCTTGCTAAGTGTCTCGCCCGGTTGTTTCATTTCACCGAATTTCGAACGAATGACAACAAGGATCCACCCGTCAGCTTTGGAAACTTTGGAAGCCTGGAATTTTCAAAGTTTAATTTTATTAAATTTCTGGTTAGGGAATCACGATGTCTGAAAGCAGGAAAAGTCAAGTTGAGTCAACATAACTAATTAGTAACCTAACTAATTGCTAGGAATTTGTTCTTTCACTAACTAGAGAATTGGCTTTAAGAGATCATAAAGCCAACGTTCCTTTCGCATTTGAAAGAATGATTATTTGGCGATTTGTTATTTAGAAAGTTTATCCGTTTCAATAATTTTAATAATGCTCACAGGGATTGATTTAAATGGCTGATTATGCACACCTTTTGATCTTTCTTCGCTGGAATGTTCCTGACAGTTACTGTGAAAAATGTTATTCATGCATGAACTCTTCAGAAGTCAAACTGATCGAGACCGCTTTTTGTAAATTTCCCAATTTCACTACCCGAGTGAATGATTAATGTTCAACTTGTCAAAACTCATGTTGACCTACTTCCGTAGGTTTATCGACGACAAAAACATGACGGAAATAATCATAAATTTCAAGGTAAATTTAAAAAAAAAAAAAACACTCTTCGTAACACATTGTCACTTCTAAGTCGATCAGTGTGACTTTTAAATAATTTATTTCGGGAATTTTTCTCTTCATAATCAACGAAAAGAAATATTACAGTAACTTAAAAGCAATAAAAATGTAAAAATTAGTTGATTGTTTTCTAGAAAATACGATAGGAAGTGGCACGAAACTTGGAAGAGTCGGTAGTTTATGATGAATGAAATTTCCTTGCCAGAGACTCGTATGAATTATTTCTTGGCTAAGATAAATCTCGGTGGTTCTTGCGATAATCGAATGCATTAAATTTTCACGTTGTTCTCGACCAACGCCGATTAATTACTATTCATATTCCGCTTTCTAGCTGCGGCAACTTCGCGCTTACGATTGTAATATTTAGACGCGAACACGTTGTGCTCTTAATGTCTTTCACGATCCGTGATCGAGAAAATGAACACGAGAATAAGTTAGCGCAGACAAACTCACATATGTTAGTATGAAATATTGAAACGCGTTACAATCTGGCTTGACAGATTCAAGAACCAATTACGATAATTCATATTTATATAAAATATGTAAAATAACGGAATTTATATTTTAGCAATGTGAATTAATAGTTACAAGATAGATTAAGTTTCTTTGATAACATTATTTTTTAAGCTAAGTAAAATTAACTAACAATCTAGAGGATAATATTTTTAAATGAGTATAATTGTTTCAAATGTAATAACTCTGTCCCAGAGGTATTATATTATATTGTAGTTTCAGTGGCTTTCCAAAAATCAATATACGTATTCATAAATGAAGTAGCCTATTAATAATAATTATTATTAGATAGTCTATAAAGTCTACAAATTATCCCATCATTTATATTTATTATGTAAACTTTGAATAATTATTATTTCTTTGATAAATACAACATTATTTTCTTAAATTTTCTCGTTTCGTATTATTTTGAATTTTTTCTATCAAAAATAACTGTGCCATTTATATTTCAAATAAAAAAACAAAAGCTTTTTTTCATATAACCATCTATTCTTCTATATATTATTTTAAAAGTATCATATCAATATTTCCCTTCATTCTAAAAAAACATTAACAATTTAGTATTTTTTAATTTAGCTATAATTTCATCTTATAATTTTTGTTCAATTATCCAAATAATTTAATGATTTACTGTGTGCATATTGTTAAATGTTTCTATTCTATTTATTGCAATTTGTTTAGCAAATTGTTTGTTCTAAGCAAATACGACAGATAAATAACTAAGTGTTCAAGTACAGAAGTGTTTAATAGGGAGACAAAACATTTTGTACGTTATATATTGTAAACTTGGCACATTGTTAACAGAAGACGTGAAGCGCCATCTTATTGCATGTTTATTTTGCGCGCCAACTGAGAGAATATACGTGCGACAGCATACCGTCAACAATATGTTAATATTCGAAACATTGACATTATCAAATGACTTGTGCAGCACATATACGTTATATACATATATGTTTATCTATTATGCTTTCATTTAATATTATTATTGTTTGAAAACTGTTACGTAGCCTACGGGACATTCGACAAACTAAATTATTAATCTCTGTATATTCATATTTTCTATACATTTTATAATCTCTCTTACATATTTACAATCTCTATATATTTATATCAAAGGTTATGTGTATCAAGTAAATTGAAGTTAAATTGTTTAAAATAAAAATCAAAATAATTACCAGTTTTTGAATTGCACTCCCTCATTCTTTCACACTCGAGTAACAACTGAATGTTACAAGGCATGGCTACCAACTGTTGAGAATCGATGACTCATTTTAACAAAAATATTAAATTTTAATATTTTTCTATTTACGCTTCTTCAGCGGAAATGGCAACTTGAAGAAGGAAAATAAATAATTATTACATTATACGAAACAATTTAATAATGATATAATATATAAATTATTTAATTAAAGAATTGGATTTATAATTTCGCGCCCAGCACTAACACCAAAGGAAACAATACGTCATAGTGCAGCGACAGCAGCGCCGCTCGCGTTCTTTTTAGTAAACTTATTCCTCTCTTGTTCTTTCGTAAAGCGCGCGTTCTTTATTTCATTCTCTTACGAAAATTTGCGCGCACGACTGCAATAGTGAATTTAATCTCTTCAAAATCGTGTCATTTTGTATCATTATCGGTAGTGTTTCTTTTAATGAGAGAGGTACGCGTTCTCTTAAGTATTTCATTCCGTATTTTGATGATGAGTGACAAATCGTTGAATGTGTGTGAACGCCTTTTTGAATCAGCTAGTGAATGTCTTTCGTGAGATTTGTTTGAATGTTTTGATGAATCTGTTTAAAGTGTGTTTGTATTTTATCTTGAACAATTCGGTTGAAATCTGATTGTTTGGTTGAGGTACTATTTGATTGAAATGAATTTGGTTGATATTTGAAAATTATTGCAATACAGTGACTCAAGGGCATATTTGAAAGAATAAATAAAACGTTTTGAAATTTCGTCAACGCTGCAGTGAGGTACGACTATTTTTAATATTAAAACGATTAAATCTATTTTTAATATTTGAATTTAGGAAATATTTAATACAAATGGACATGTATATTTAGTAAAAAAAATAGTATATTGTGTGAATCATACTATATATTATATTAATATATAGTATGACCAGTACCAACCGCCATTTTAATTGGCGCCAAACCGTTTACACATTTTTATAATTTCTGTGAAATATATATTTACATTAAACATCTTAGCTTCTGTATACATTCTTACAATTCTATGACTATAATCATAGTCATATCATTGTATGATATCTATATGACTATAATCACATCTGATCTATAATTACTGTAATCATATATCACATATTTATATGACCATAATGTGATGATAAAAAGAGATATCACATATCTATATGACTTTAATGATATCTCTTTTCAATGTTAATGAAATTTTAAAATGTTTCGTAAACTGTACTTACGTACAACATTTTAATATTATTTATAATTCCAAAACCGAGCTGAAAAAGTTTCATAAATAAATGTTCCATAAATAATCAACCATACAAAAATCCAGTCTGAAAGATTATCCGACGAAAAGTAGACAATATACAAGAATTTCTGATTTCCTGGAAATTTCTGATTTCCTGGAAAACCTGAACATCTCGGTCATAAAAGCAGCGATATGGCAAACGATGGGCAACGTCAACAACGATAACGTGGTATTCAAATTTAAGTGATATACTCGTTGCTGTCGGAATTGTCGCGAGATTAAATCCCCTACAACTGCGGTAATCAGATTCAGGTAATAATCTCTCTATCTATGAACTCGTCCTGTTCTTCCCATGGTGGACTTGCCCTCTACTCTCGACGTTGTTACTGCCTGGATATATCAGCACTGGTGGGCAATTTTATTGTTCACGCGTTTCCCTGCCGTGTACTTTTCCTTGCCCAGAACAATTACTACGCATTTTAATTAAAAATTCTATTAATTCGACGTGGCCACGCGCGAAGAATCCTCACGGGACAAACGACGCTGTTTCACCGTATTAAACGATAGTTTTAACGTCACGAAAACGTTTTCCTTCGTATTATATTATATGGGTTGTATGATAAGTTCGTTGGTCTTTCGACGTTACCATTTTAACCTATTCACGTTTATCATTCATAATTTACTCTCATTTGAATACTATTCTCTTAAATTTGTACATCAGGTTGCATACATTCAATTTTAAATTTTGATAATTACTTACAATGTGGTGTACGATATTTTAATATCTTATTTATTGAATTTTTGTAAAATTTTCGTAAATGTTCAAAGTAATTATTCTCAGCGAGTTTCTTGCCGCATTTCTCTTCTTATTGAACACGTTGTATAATATATGTTGAAAGTTGACAAGTTGATAATTAAAAGTTGAAAAATTTTTTCTCTCATAAAGAAATATGAATGAGCGAATTCTTCCTGCACGATCTAATAATTCTTTTTGATCATCGAAAAGTGATATTTCTTCAGTTTCTTTTTCTATGTTTGATTTTTTGAAATATTTAACGAGTTTCGCCGATCGATGTGCTTTCTTTCATATTTTGGCTAGTTAATCCTTTTTCTGTATACTGATGCGTACAGAACGCATCATTTGGGATGAATGAACTCTTCCTCGTGCGTTCATGTGCGAATGAATTTTTTACGCAAAGGAAGCTGAAAAGCTGCAATCCTATCAAAAGGAGAGAAATAAAAGAAATTTGGTTGAACATGGGGAAAAGGGAATATTTAAAGGAAGACTGTTTGACTTGGACAAACTTGCGATATTTTTAATTTGTAATATTTGTAGGAGTTTTAAATCACTTATATTCTATCCGTGTTGGTGACGTAGCAGTTGGAAATTATACAAATGAACAAAAATTCTGAAAATTAATACAATCGACGATATCTCAGGAAACTAGAGTTGAACGAGCAGAATTTTAATTTTAAATATCGGCTATCGACAACGCGAATTTTCTGTCCTCGTTTTTTCTCGATAATTAGTTGAACACGTTGAAGCTCGAAATCAACTATAATTAGAAATCAAACGCGAATTTGTAAAATATATTATTACGAGATGTAATTACATCTGAATCTAAAGTATTCTCTCGTTAATAATATTAAGTACAAAGTGTTACTTCCTAACTATATGAACTAAATGAACTATATGAACTAAAATTTTGATTTGATAAATTAAATTATAATTTTATATATACTTTATGATATTACTGTTTTCGATGTGAAAAGTATTTTTCGAAAGGAATGTTTCATTACAAATAATAGATACTGTAAACATTAGAGATTCTAGAATTATTGTATTTTGGTATATTAACAATACAATAATAATATAGTAATGTTATATTGATTATATCAATACAATAATATTAATTTTGCCAAGGTAAACTGGATTTGTGCGAAAACGATTCAAACGAAAGAACATTCGTTAGATATTCTCTGTTTCAACCAGATAAGTGTCAAACGTTTCACGCGTTTAGTAGAAATTTAGTAGATACGTTAACAAACCAGAATATTTTTAAATTCGTAGCTACACGATTTACATAAACGAAAAGGAAAATATTACACTCTGATAAATGATGAACCGAATACCTCGGAATGACGGCACACGAATGAGCCGGCGAAAGGGTAGGAAAAAAGAAACGTAACCCACAAATCCGTACTATTTTTCGACGTAATGAGATCGGGATAAGCCGGTCTCGGGATTGACCCATCACGATTCCAACCTTAATTGTTCGTAAAATGAATTAACGGCTCGCATGCGATGCACTTTAACTTATCCGCCGTCAGCGTTCACCTATCTTGCCTCTGCAGCCCGCGTAAAATATGTTGCTTCAGCATGAACGATACAACTTCTCATCAATGCGGTGGCAGCACGCCTTGCTTTGCCTCGCCTAGCTCGGTCTCACGACCGCACCCGTTCTCGCGCGCAATTTACTAATGAATATCGAAGCCTGTTGTTATTCACTGGCAAAATCTGATTTGGCGATGTGACAACTTGCGAGTTCTGCCATCGAAACACTGGTATCTAAGAAGAGAAATAGTAGCTGTCGGTGAATCTCGTTCACCGTCGACATTCCTGTCGTTCATTCTGTTCGCTTGCTCAATTCTATTTCTCGTATTGTCTAATTTTACGTTGGAACGAAGTTATAGAAAAATCGATGTGTTAATTTGATACTGAAACTAGAAACAATTCGTTGATAATTTAATAATATTTCTTGATACGTTTATTTGTAAGAGCATGAACAATAATCTAAATAACAATTTTTCGTATCTACCGGAAGTTAATAATTTGGTTACAGCATTGATTTTCTATCGAGGATCTTTATTCCATTTCAGAAAATAATCTATTCTGAGGATAGAAATTGCGTAGCAATACATTGGAATATCTTTTAGTTTATTCTAGTTCGTTATTTATATATTGAATTACTCGCAATAATTTGATATAGTGATAACAGCATCTTCAGTGAGGAAATGAGTTTCCTTTTTCTTCCCTTGTTGGCGAGAAATTCAGTCGCCAATTTTTTATTCAGAAGACATAAACGTGATTGAGAGAGTCAGTGATTAGCGTCAAGTTGGATAGACTGTTGCAACTTTCCAAGTTGATGGGTAGAGAGCATGTTGTTTCTGCGGATCGATTGATACTCTAAGTTTGATGGGCTCAACGAGTTTGGATGTAGTTGTTAGATAACTTTTGGAGGACTTTCATGTTATTTATTTGCTCAAATATCTTTTCTTTTTTTTTTAAATCAAAACTCTATATGTGTGCATACCTCGAATTTATTCAAATCATTCGTTCATTTCGTAATTAACTTTTATCTTTCGCAGAAGCTTTAAATTTCTTCTGCTTACTACGCCGAAATGATTTGTTATTTGCATTTTACGCAAGAAATTTAGTCGCTTCTACGGTATGCAGGCAGATTACGATAAGTAACACAATAATAATAAACTTGTATGATATGACAAGTTTATTAGTAGCAATATATCTTGCGTTTACAGTTTTCGTTTGCAACTTAATTCGTCTTGGATCAGCTACTGATAAAATTTGAAACTTAATTACAGTAGAATTAATGGCGTGTAAAGAGCAGTTTCTCGTTAAAGAGAGATTGATACGTACTTCGGTAACTCACGCTGTTTTCTTATTTGTTTTCTGTTGTTGATTTATCGTAAAATTGAAGAAGGTACTGATAAAATTATGACCTTAATTACACTTACAATTATCATGGTGACGTGTAAAAAACAGTCGGTCGTTAAAGAAATAATGGGGTATATAAGCCACAATTATTTCTGATGGCACGGAAATTACGTATTTAACAGATCTCCGTGGTACGTTCATAAATGATCAAAATATCTGATAGATAGTTATCAAGTCCTTAAGTTACATGAAAGCTCTTATCACATCACAACTTGCAATGAAACTCGCTGTTTATCTCGATTGATACCATCGACTTTTCTCGTGATACACGTATCAAGGGATCGATAGCACGCGACGTGAAATCCATCTAGGAAAGAATGTCTGACCAATATATTACTTATTCTACTGTAGTCAATCAGCTTTATCTCTTAACTCATTATAAAAATCATTTTTCATCATATTTCCGTTAGGGTAGAAATTAGATTTTATTTCTCCGAGTTTTTTTTGACTAGATAAAAATATATGTTCATGTTTGTATTGTATAACATTGACTAAAAAAAAAAATTAAAAGAATTAAAAGTTGTTGTCTCGTGCATATTCTTTTGTATTAATTTTTTTATTTGAAATTTCTTCAAATTATAGTTTAATAAAAAAAAAATAGTTCGAATATAGAGTATGCAAACACTTTCACGAATGACTATATTTTCACTCCTACTGTATTTGTCTTTTTTCGTGAGTGGTAGATTTATGAGAAAAAAAGAACAGAACAAAGTTTTATTACTTTTTCTACAGCACAATCTCCTGATGAATTTATTTTTAACAAATTTAAATCAATATAATATCAAATTTCGTCTTAATTATTTCTTTGTTCATTTAAAGTTAATACTGCAACTTTCGATATTAACGTCCCTTATTTGATAAAGCCTTGGTCAAAGAATTTTGTAAACAAATTCGTATCTTTTGCAAAACGTTTAAATTTTCTTCTTCTAGATTCTCCGGAACATGCGAGATCTTTTAAAAATATTTAAAAATATTTAGTTTCTGTGCAATGCAGAATAATCTCAAACGCAACGTATCAGAATACAGTATTATTTACTAAATTTAAATATCACGTTACATTTATTGTACAGTTTCTCATACATTTCGCAACAAGCAATTCAGTTACGTTTTCTGAATGTGAAACACGCGAGCGCTGGTCAACAAATAAACATTCAACTGCACACATCGGAAAACCCGCAATTCATAGGATTTTATTACGCACATTTACGTAGCGAACTTTTATGTTTTGTCCCCTTGCTTATTCTTTCACTCTTACTCTCTTTCTCTCCTTTGCTCCTCACATTTACGCCGCGGCGGATCCCTTCACACTCACCATCGCGTAAACCTAAATTGATATTTTATTTACGACACGGTACAACCGTTTCGCGTGTTTCACGATCCACCAGCTTTTTTCTACGATCGATGGAAGGAGAAAGATATACGTACCTTTGCGCGGTATCAAAATTTAGCTATAAAGTAAATACGGAGTTCGATATCGATGACACGGGAGCATGCCCGCGTGTGTCAGACAAACAAAACGTTCGCGAAACGAATATTCCAGGAACCGGGCGCGTTTTCATCCCTTTCTAACGAAAGCTAGTGAAATTTTCATGTTTTCTTCGTAATTGAGTCAATCGGGAATTTATTTGAAGAATTTTTGATACAAATAGATTGAGGTTAACAGTTATCATCTTCCGCGAAGATGGTTTCAATTTGGATGAGATTTTAGTTCTTCAAAATATAACTGCGATATATTCTGTGTCCTCGGCAGGAACCAGATAATATTTTATATAATTAAAAATTTCTGAGTAAGGAAACAATCGTATTCAATATAACTCGTGTTTAATTAGGTTAATATCAAGCACATAAAAGTATGCCGTGACAATATTAATTTCATTAATCCTGATTCAACCCATTAAGAAACATCAAACAATAATTTAACATGATATCATGAAAACTTCAATTTCTTGAAATTTCTTAAAATTTTGATGTCGAATGTCACGAGCCTCCCACAGTGACAGTAATAAGAAACAGAATTTCTGGCGCAAGGTTGATCCTCGAAGAGTTAACTGTCGTTCGCCATATCGAATTGATAATATACAATTCATCCTACTTCTCAAAATACCACAATATCCCCAATAGTGAAACAAAAGTTAAGGAACAAAAGCGAGGTCTCCTCTTTCAACGAGCAATCCACGATTTTCACGATTTTCCATGGAAAAATCTGCCGTTGTATCGTAAGATGCATTGAATCAATCATCGGTTATCGATCGTTCAGGTGTGCTTTTAAATACATAACCCGGACAGTCGGTGATCGGTTACCAGTTATGCCGCGCCATAAGCATTGACGTCTCAGTGCAAATTGACGTTTTTCCGCCGGTTCGATCTCATCGATCCTCGCCATTGTGAACACGCTGATCGATGAGTCATCTATCACGCGCGCGAGCTTCTCTCTTTCTCTCTCTCTCTCTCTCTCTCTTTCTGCACTGCCCGTTGTTGCCCTCGCCGTTTCGAGGATAGGGAAACCCCGTTCTCCGTGTAGATAGGTGCTGGCGAAAGACCACGATAACGCTTATCTGCTTCCTGAATTTATTGCCAGCGCAATGAAAACGCACCCGCCGTCCGCTCTTCCCTGCCCATTCCGATGTTAATTAGCTCGGCCCGCCGTTTCCACCGTATTCTTAGGATTTTATGGGTTATGGTTACGGCATCTATCAACTGTCGCCGGGAACACTGCTCGAACGACGTGACAACGTTGACATAATTTTCGTTGGCCGTGTGGAACTCACGGGCTCCCGAGGAAAATACAGGGGAGTTCGTTCGTCTCGGAGCGAGTCGTTCGGTTTGGAACTTCTTTTTTTTTTTTTTTTTTTAATACTGAAGAGGTAACGTTGACATGATTTTTATCGACGTTATCTGACTTCGTGCGCGCAGATATTTGAAGTCTCAGCATTAAGATCATTATTTCAATTGAGTGCAATTAAGTGTACTTGTACAAAAAACAATGTATGCATTTATACAATTGTATTACGTATAAAGATATTTATGTCTTTGCAATTTTTTGGAAATAAGATTTTTTTTTGGAGAAAAATGCCGGTAAAGAGATTGACGCGCGAAAATTAGGAAACAGGATTATATGCAAGAGCCAAAAGATAGTAATTGCAAGTATTACGGCACTTAGCTCGTAATTGTATTTATTCCAGTATGTTAATTTGGTTAAAATATTAATATTCGTAACGTGTTACATAAAACGGAAACAAATGTTCCATGAAAAAAGAATCAGCATTTTCACGTAGCGTTTCTTCCTTATCTAGAATATTTTTAACCGATGTTGTCGTTTCGAAAAATCGTATTTTAGAATTTTATCCTGGCAGTATTTAGTTCACTTACGTCACCTACGTCACGAATTCTTCGAATTTGCAAGTTAAAGGTAAGTTTAAAAGCTGTCGAGCTTTTAAACTTTGCCGTTGTTCGTGTTGCAACAAAAAGTTATTATCGGAACCTTTAATCGGATTTCAACAAATAAACTGCCCTTTAAAACGTGCCACTTTCAGCGACTTATTGAGAAATAATTATAATCTCAAGTTTATTACGATAATTGACGCTTTTGTCGGAGTTGGGTGTAAAAAATATATATGTCAGTCCTTTTCTTTTTGGGAAACATATAAATCTTCTACAGAGTTAAAAATTATCGTACTTGGGAGACAAAATGTATTTCAATTTTATTACGATAAAATTTATTCGTGAACATAACAATGGTATGAAGTTCATTTTCATCTTCAAATTTCATATTTGTGAATTTATCGCACTGTTTTGAATGTACTATATCTACGATATATACCAGTTTTTCTCTTTAGATAGAAATTACTAATATTCCAGTTTTAGATAAAATATCATCAGAGTTGAGTTTAAGAACGTCGTATCCTTCCATCGTCGTTGAATCTCGCTTCTTACATTATCTACAAGCGCGCATCAAAGAGGTATTATCGTTATTCCTTGAAAGAACGAAAGCGACTTTAATGCCTCTTTGATGATTTTACTTGAAGAAAAGCATTTCCATCGCATGTCTTTTTCAAGTTTTAGCGAGAGAAAAGAAATCGTGCTTAAATACGTTTCATATTGCGATAAAAATTAAGAAAAATCGTCGCTTAATCGAGCGTTTTGCAAAAATATGAACAACGTAATTAAAATGCAAGCACAATTTCCTTCCGTATTAATTGGGTAGGAGAGAAACGAACAGGCCATTTAAAAGTTTTATTTCAAAATTTTGCTCCAGAGGTGATCTCACTTTGAAATTGTTTGACAGAACAAATTAATTGACACAGCCGGCGACTGTCTCAAAGGCGGAGATCGCATCAAACTTCTTACGTTTTACTAGAATTTTGTACAATAGAAAAACAGACAAAGTGAAGACAAGCAATTTTTCAGGAGAAACACGAAATGTTTCGCAATGTTCTACAAAGTCTGTGTCTTTTTGATCTTTCTTTTCTCCTTTATCTTCGTTTCTTCGAACATCTTTCCACGTGAAATAAAAATTCTCGTGCAAACTCTCTTGGACAACGGTAACGAGTTTCATAAGAAAACAAAATTTCACAAACAGCAGATATGATGTAAAACAATGCAAAACGTTAGCAACAACGCTATAAAATTCCAAAAGAAAATCCGTCTAAATGAGATCGTACTCTTATATTTCTTGGAGTATAATTAAAAAAGCAGAAGGATCTTGGTTAAAGATCCTTTTACCTAGCAAATGTTGAAGCAAGCATGACTGTACTTGTGTTCTAAATGTTTCTTCATCTCGCAACTCGAGAATTTCCCACAGACGCGTTAAAAATCCACAGTTTACTTTTCATTTATCAATTGCCGCAATATTATCGACATTGCTACAGTAAGTTGGCGAATTGTCGTGCGAATTGAAAGCAAGTCAGAAGCAACCGTGGATCGTACCGTGTCGCAGGTATTGCGCGACAATGGAACAACAAGTCAATATGAATTTCGAGGCATCGATACTCGACGAATCCGCCGACCGACCGAACTCGATTAGCTCGACGACAGCTTAGAAGCTCCACCGGATTAGGATCAAAGCCTGTGCCGTTGTATAGGGCACGAGCTGGCTCGTTTAATGCCATCAGATTCGTGAATTGTTCGGCCTGTCTAGCGTAGCCTTTCCCACCCTCGTATCGCAGTCATTCAAGGAGCGACACTCGACCTCTCGACACGGGGACCTTATCAAAGAGGGGCTTCGTGCCTACCTCCGTTAGTCGGAGGTATATTCGCTAATTAATTTGATTTGCGTCGACGATACACTGCCGGGCCGCGAATCTCTGTCACACGGCCTCCTGTCGCACACGCATTTCCAGCCTTCTGTCCTCGCCAAACTTATGCTTCATCAACTCCTCCGTTATCACCACTTCATCCGTCAACCTTGCCCTCCATCCGAAGCTCACCTCACAGACTCACGAGACTGCGTTTCGTCAACTCGGGGCAAGTCGATTTGTGTATACCGCGAACCGTTGCGACGGATCGCCAGGCATCTCGGCGTATGAATTGCATGAGGGATGCATCAGAACTATGTAGTTGCGCTAGTTTCCTGAAACTTGATTAAGAGGATCGAAGATTTCGTAAGTTTATTACGAATGATGATAGGTCGGTTGTCCTGACGCGAGTGAATTTTGTTTGTCGATATAGTATATCTGTGAAATGAAATGGAAATGTGCGCCGATAAGATGAAAATATATGCTTGTTAAAATGATTGTTAATTACATTCAGTTCAATATCGTTTAGTATCGTTAAGTTGTTGCTAATAACAAATAGATTTTCAATAGCCTCCAGCTTCAGTTATTTGAAAATGAGAATATTTTTACGTGACAATTCAATGTAATTTAGTAAGATACTTTTGGAATGAAATACAATTTTCTCTTTCGTTCTGTTTCTACTGAACAAATTCCAATTGTATGTCTTCTCTTTCTCTATTTTGTAACTTTTTTTCGTTCAGACAAACCATGTAGAACATTTCCACGTAAGAAATTCGGTTACGACTAAAATCTTGGATAGCTTCACACTCTTTCTTTCTCAACCTCAGTTCCTTCACTCGACACTGAGTCACTCGTAATAAAGATTCGCATTAAATTTCCGTTTGCAGAATAGTTACATTTGACGATTTGAAACAGGAACAAAATGTTCATCTATAATAATTGCGGAGACGATACGATTGATAGGAATTTAAAAAAATTTACTTTAAAGTTTGCTACTTTTAATTACTTTCATATGTTCTTTAACGCTAATACATTCGTTAAAAAAAAAAAAGAACATTTTTCAGTGAGTTTAGATTTATATATATAGCATTTCAGAAAGTTACAATTTCGAGGTGCCTTTATGCTATATACCTATTGAATCGCGCTGTTCCATTCGTAGACCCGATTAGATGAAATACTTAGATAACGTACCGAGCTTTAATCTGCATCTAATAATTATCGTGCAGCTAATCTAGTCTTAATGATCTAACCTGAAACTGATTTTCTACTACCTAATCAGGCCGCTACATATGAGACAGCTAATGCGGAATTAATTATATATTTCACCTTCATCTAACATCTCGTACCCAGTTTCTCCGTATTATTTATTTTCAGGCGAACTTTAATATTAACCCGAAGAAGTTGAACAATAAAACAATCAAAAAAAAAAATCTAAAATAAAATAACCAAAAATAAATAAAAAAAAAGAACAATGAGTAAACCAATAAAAAAGAAAAAGATGTAAAATGTTTCTCAAATAGTACCGTGTCTCCCGTTTCTCGAGATCGCGTCACGATATCGTACATCAAATCCTCGTGATCGTCGAGGATCATCACCGTGATTAGGTCGTCGCTAAGTTTCCGGCTCGTCGTTTACCGATCTCAGCTGAATTTCGACACAAGCGTTCCCCCGTTTTCCTCGAGGGGGCAATTTTTCGTTCGCGGAGGGCTCGCGCGCAATCGACCGATGCCGAAGTAATTGAACGTGCTAAACGTGCCCCACTCCCGGATTCACCGGCGATGCCTATTGTTATTCCGCGAATGAACTCAATGCTTCTTCCGTTATCGAGGAATTAAGCGGAGCCACGAGAAATTGAACAACAGAATTTCCAACGGGGGAGGGGGACGGTCGGCGATAAAATAATTTAGAAGGATCGGCTTTGCGGAAGCGTCGGGGAATCGTAACAAACGACAAACGACCAATTGTCTTAACTTTAGTCGGATCAGAGGGTCTACGGTTTAACGAGGTCAACGATGGGGTTCTCGACGAAAGTTCTCTTATTTTCATTCGCGCCGACGATAACGACGATTATCTCGACAAATAGGGAGATTAGAGTTTGATTAAATGCCAATTGCCTTCTTATTTTTGAAATACGATAATTCGGGGGTTCGTAAAGGAAACGAACTTCTGGACGAGTACGTGATGTACTCGAAATGATTCGGTTCCAATTTTAATGTCAATTTCATGTTTCTAATTACGTACATAGTGTTAGAAATTAATTAATTCTTTTCTGAGTCCTTAAATCGTTGAACAGTGTTGTTAATATTTGTACTTTGGGAAACGATTGTACTCGGTTCTTCTGTTAAAATGTCGAAGTTGATAAAATAATCAGAACTGAGAGATTACATGTTTTGTTCGTTAAAAAAAAAAAAGAAAAAGGAAGAAAGAAAGAAGAAGAAACAGTTTTGGAAAAGCAGCTATGTATTAAAATATTCAGCTATTCATGGATGGTTGAACAAGTTACTATATAGTTACTATAGCTATATAAGGAAAAGTATCCGTAATCTGATTATAACTTAAATACAACTTCTAGATGCCTTGACATTTTAAAAAGTTACAAAACCAATTAGAGCGTTTCTACCACTCGCTAATTGAAAGAACGCAAGCTCCCAACTGTTCTCAATTCCACGGTTTTAACCAATAAAATCAAAAAAAAAAAAAGATTCTCAATTTTCAAGTGAAAGCTGTGCTTTTAATAAACGTCCTCTTTCACGACTAAACTGTCATTATCGGCAGTTCGATATCAAGTTCTAATCGATATCTATTATATCAAAAATATATTATATTTATTTGTATGAAAGGAAAATAAATAATTCACTCTTGCCCTAGAAGAATCAATCAAAAATTATTTTTCTACTTATATTGATCTACGAATTGTTAAAATTTAATGTGCCAGGATTGAATATATCTCTCGTTTTAAAGTGAAAATAATTTCTGCAAAATAAAAGCCAATAGATTTATTTTTAGAAGAAAGGATAAGAAATAATTATTTTTCGAGTGTAAGAGACATATATATAGTGACGTAAAATACTCAAACGAGCAGTATACCTAGATAAATATTTTTATATTTTCTTAGTGAGTTTTTGTGCATCAAATAGAATAAGAAATATTCGAACAATTTATGCTTCAGAAACGTCAACGTTCGAGTAATATTATTTGCGTGAGCAACAATATCGTGAAACAAATCTGCCCCTCTTCGCTAAAACATCGTATTGCTTACGTAACGGAACTAAATAAATAGAATAGCAAATACAATAGCTGATGCAAATACTGCACGTTATTTCGGTCCAGTAGACGGTATATTAGATAAACGTTCGCGCAATGTTAACTCAATTATTTGCACGCAACTTGGCCACCATGACATATCCGACTGCTAATTATGGTGTCGTTTCGGCTGCACGAGCATTCAGCAGCGCTTCGGTGCCACGAAGCCATGATACTCATTCATCAGCCACGTAATTATCGTCGTTTTAAAATTCTAGCCGCGACTCGTTCTTCGAATATTTCCCTGGACATCGCGTGGCCAATTCGATGAAACGCGTGCTAAATCGTGCTCGACCGCTCGCTTCGTTTCGCCTCGGCCGATCTACAGACGCGGTTCTTTCATGAAGCGGCGATGAAATCACGACGATTCAAATTGTTTTCCAATTTAGGAGGATACTGTTTATGTAACCGGCGACGATCGAGGATACTCGCGGGAAAACATTCGGGCTCCATTGAATTCCAATAGTCCGGGCAATAACTCAAGTGTTACGTTTACGGGTTCTTCCGCCGGAATCTGCTCTACCTAAGTATCCCAAGTTCCGCCATCTTTCGCGTTCCGTGAATATTTGAAACGAGAGGGAAATCGTGAATGGGGAACGCGTGAAAATGTGTACCATGTTGCTATTCGTACAATGTTATAATTCTGAAGTTATAGTAACTAACGTGCGTTCCTATTGTCTAGCATTGTTTCGTCCGTACTTAAATAAGTATAATTTACTTTCGAGTCTACAATTAGAATTCCAGCATCTCAAATTTGAAGCGAAACTTGGTACAAGCATATGTTCCCTTGAGAACTTTAAGACGAACATCTTTTACATTTTACATTTCTCCAAAAATTATTATGTCAATAACCTCGAAATTTTTTAATTTTTTCAAAAAAATTTTTTTTGTAGAATTCGTAGAATTGCAATTTCGGAAGTTCTGACGATTGAAATCGTGTAAATTGTTGTAAAGTACAGAAGGTGCAATAGTTCGTAGAGTTCAGTCACTTGTCCAACTGTAAAGACTAATCTAAGCTATTTCTAAGTTCTTCCAAACTCAATTGTTGACTGATTTTCTTAATTCACTTTCCCTTTGTACAAATTTATTGTGCAGCATATGCAACGCACCAAACGTAAATTTGTCACATTGACCATAAATATGATTTTTCCGGCTATAAATTGATATTTAATATTTGATATAAAAATTTCTAACCGTACTTTACTTAGATATAACTTCATTTAAAAATTACAAGTTCTAAAATAACGTTACTGGATCTAGTTTAATTAATCAAGCTTAATTTAATAAAACGGAAACTTACATTGCGTTCAAGCGTTGAAAATTAAAATTAAAAGTGTCACCGACGATATTGACAATAATATCTGTCGCGTTTCTCTCGAAAATTAATTTGAAAATTAATTCAAACAAAGAATAATAGATATCGGACGGTGCATTGAGAAATGCATGTGACACTCAACGACACGTCGATGCGATACGAATTTCCAATTTTCGATAACTTTATTATTTAGATTCATCGGTGTCTTTTTAACATCGTTTAAAAAATTCCTCGTTTATTTAAAAAAATATACGTGGGTTCGATATATTGGTATTTAATAAATACTCAACCATTGACGAAGGTTGTAAAAATGTGTTCCCCTTTGAAGTTTGTCGATGGATATCACGGTAAAAGTAACGCGGAAAAAAAAAAAAAAATACTGAAATTGAATGTTTAAAGTTCAAACGTTAAAAATGATAAAATTTTACGGTGAATAATTCCTTACATTTTTTTCGTTAGTTTTGTCGGCACAACTTACTGCGCTTACTTATTTTCTAATGAGTTCGACTGACTTATTTACGGTCTTCAGTTGATCCGCTGACAGCTATACAAAACATTCGTATTGCAGCTGTCATGGTCTGGACAGCTTGTACCAACATTATTTATTACTAATGTCAAGATGTACATAATTACAGTATATATAATTACATATATCGATTGCATCTATGTACATTCACTGGTGACTTTAAATGTATTCGAACTTTTACAAATATTTCACAAATGTTATCTATTATCATTCATTAGAATTATTTACACTATTTAGAGGATATTATTCAAGTCAATTTACTTAAATAAAAACAGATAAAAGCAAATTTCTCCATTGCTAATATTTTCGTTATTCCAGTCCAATCGAAACTGAATCAATTTTTTCACGAAACGAAGGAACGCTCGACGAAATCCGTTTTAAATTTCTATGAAAGATCCACGCTACTTAAGAGGTATAAAAAGTATGTTCGTTCAACTCGTACGTCTCCATATAAATCACGCTAATTTACTTCCACATTTTCAAGAGATATTTGACAAAAGTCTTCTTTTCAACTCTGTACAAAACTGCAGATCGTAAATATCGTCATACATTCTCAAGTGTTCTTTTTATGTCTCGTATGGTAAGATGGGGATTTTCTATCGCTGATAAGTAGACTAAAGTCTTTTAAGTGTCCCGATTCGTCTGTTTGCATTCAATGTAATGCCAAGAGACTTACAACGTAAAATCCTCGTAAATACAAAAGCAAACTATATCTCGGC
Source organism: Frieseomelitta varia (assembly GCF_011392965.1). Lineage (NCBI taxonomy): Eukaryota > Metazoa > Arthropoda > Insecta > Hymenoptera > Apidae > Frieseomelitta > Frieseomelitta varia. The sequence continues at coordinate 118,700 of NW_025110625.1, read as the reverse complement.
CAAATTCGTTCACAAAACGTTCTTCTTTGTCAAGAATTGTACGTTGCTGATCTACGTAAATCAAAATATTACGTACGAAATATTATACTTAACTCAATCGAAGTAAATTGAAATATTATACTATTTTGTAGTTTGTATTACTGTATTATTAAAGAGAAAATTTATTTCGAAAAGATTAAGTCATAATCGTTAAAAGTCTGCAGTTACTTAATTCGGTTCGAATCGAGTTAAATTATATATATATAATTTAACTATTTAACTATATATATGTAATTTATAATAATATATATATAATTACATTATCGATCTAATTAACCTTAAGTTGATAACTATCGACGTAGTCTTAACCAAACAATTATCAACTTGGTATTAATTAAATTACCATCAACTATCAATTAATATCAATCGTTCGTCTTTGACAATCCCGAATGAGACAGGAACGGAGTCTTCTTTCTAAACGACATTCGGTTCCTGTAATCTGATCCACTTGCAGAGAGAAACTAACATTCGATGCTTGCTTTCGCGATTACGATTTCGTGGAGTTGGCCTCCGGAGGATAAAAGCCGCAATTGTCACGGGACAAAGAGCGCGCTGGTAAGCGGGATCAAAAGGAAGGTCTCTCGTTAATTCCGATGCTAATGCGTGCCAGCCAGATTAGATTCTACCGGTGGCTACCGAATCCGGCATCCTTTTTATGGGAGAACGACCGACTGACAGATAATATCAACCGGCTTACCGGTCACCGTTCCCCCGAGTTTCTATCACGCGACGATAATTCGTGCGCCGTGACGACACGCGAAACCGCGATGACACGTACCTTTCGAACGTTTCGAAAATCTACAGTAAAAAAGAAAATGCCGTCCGCTGCCGTCCGTTCGATCGAATCTTTTCATCGTTCTGTTCCACGATTTCTTCTTCGACGCGAGAGGGTTAATCAATATACTCGAAAGTCCGGGCTTTGCACGGATTTCGATTGACTTTCTCAACCGATTCTTTGAGGAAAATAACTTTCCAACAAAACAAGATCTTGTTAAACGTGTTGAGACTTCGTCTGAAACATAATTCTATTTTAGTACTTATCCCCCAAAATTTGAACAAAATTCGAAATACTTGACTGAAAGTGTCGATAAACAACAAGCCAGATTATGAAATCTTCGCATTTGTGAATGGATATTCTCGATGGTTGACGCATCAAATTTCAAACTGAACAAAATTTAATATTCATCTTTCTGTAACAACATTTTTTACATATATTTGTCTGTAATTTTGTTTGAGATTGCGAAGGTTAAACGAAGCATGAAAACATTCCCAATGCTACGCGACCTTCTTTGCTACTTGGTGCGAGTTTCTCGCCAGTTCAATAGCCCCCTTTTTTGCTTGATTCTTCGAAAATTCGTCCAGTCGGATTAGAGCACCGACGTTTGCATTGTTCACGGGCATAATTCCAGAAACTGCTCCAGAGATACGCCGTTTTACGGCTCATCGGGAGCGTATTGATCCCTCGATCTTAGATGGAATCGTTACGTTTATTTCCAAAGGAGCACCGGATGCTTCCATCGATGGTAATACGCGGACGTGACAGGATTTGAAAATCGTCTCATCCTCTACCTTCCCTACGGGAATTCCGGATTCTTCTCTTCTCTTCAGCCACTCTGTTCACTTCGTTCCACTTCCTCGGGTATCTGTTTGTATTTACACGGAGTCCGGATCTAACTGCGCATTACAAATCTAGATATCATCCGCGAGATATCCTTGCTGGCTTGCGCGAACTGTCCTGACCTTTATTCGGACAACGACTTGCTCGTATTGATTCTTCGTTTCTATTAGTGCGAGTTCTTAGAGCTTCACAGGGGATCGATCGATTGGAAATTTACGTTCGATAATTGTTGTCGTGAGATAAATAATCAGCAAAGTTGTCCCAATCGTATTTATGGAAATTACCGCTTCTTTCTTATTCATTCGAATAATTTAACCAGAGTACTCGAAGTAAGAGTACTCTGGTTACTTTCTGTGCAAGAAATTTTATATCGTGCTTGTATATTTCCCGTGATACGAAGAAACTTATGTTTTCCACGATTTAACTGACAATACGCGAGTTTAAGTCTGAAATTTAATTATTTAAATTTCACACACGACTTGTGCAAGTTGCGGGCAAACGTCTTTCATTTCTATTACACAAATCTTGCAATCTATTCAGGAAACGACGTTTCATTTCAATAGCAGATTTAAATAATCTGCAAATGCAAATTCCCTGAAAATTTCCAAAGTCGGATTTACTTCTTCTACGGAATACATATGTATATGCACGTACTTTTATTCCTCGTACATTATAACTATCCCGGCTTCTATTTAGTTTTTATCAGCTAAAGTGGAACACCTTTGATGTATTATTGCATCCTGTTATATACATTAGAAGGTTGGCTGCTTTTCATCGGTTAAAGCCATTATCCTCTGACGTATTGCATCTTGTATTATAGTATGTACGTATGTATGTACCATGTTTTACCAAGAGCGAATTAACACAAAGGCCTTCGACATAAAGTGAATCTTCTTATACTAATCAGCTTCTCGATCCATATACATATCGGATTATAGATTCCATTAATCTCGGATTTCTTAATATCTTCGCCAGTGCAATCGATAATCGATTCAACTCGAAATTATTTTGTTCGGTACAAAAAATCAAATGCTCTGCACGTGCATGAATCAGTACAAGGAATTAATAATTTGTTGATATCGAGCAAAATTCAATGTCATTCCTATCTGCTTTAATATCAATAAAAACTTTGATTGATTTTGAATTCAAGAGTCCAGGCATGTATGATGTAATAATAAACTTTGAGGTTTATTTAGTAGATCACGAACTTTATCTTTTTAAAAAAGTAATCAAAATTATTTCGACGTTCGAGTAAAAATATCGAGAAGCATCAAAAATAAGCAGATAACGAACGTCACATCTTTGTTCACGACTAGACTGCAAAATACTTGTAGTTATAATACTTAATATGTGAACCTCCGTTAAGCTCCCATTTTTCTGCTTTTTATGAGAATTTGCGTCTAAACTCTGGTCTAATAAAGGAAGACAGGAAGAAAGGGGCAAAAAGAAAAAAAAAAAAAGAAAACAAGCGAAGAACACCTTACTTTTCGGGGAGAAGGATATAGAGTGACGCGAAGGTGGATATCGAGGGAACCTAATTGAAAAAGGAATTGCGGCGGCGGTCTATTTAACAAGCTAGCAGAGCGTTCGTTTCCCGGTAAAACAATTAGCGTTGCTTCGAGTACGAGGCCGGTATTATCGATTCGTTACATCTTCGCGTGCTGATTTTTGTTTCTCCTCCCCCGTTTTCCTCCCGCTGTTGCACGGCCATCAGATTAGAGGAGGACTCTTTAAGAAACACGAAGGAAACGAGCCTGTAATTTTTCCACGTAACCTTTCCACCGACGGGCAACTTCGCCGACGTTAATAGATATCCACTTTGCTGGTTGAACGGTTAACTTGTTAACCAAACTGTAATTGCCGATCGATTAATTTCACTCTCCGATTGAAACGTGCTCCGGTTGCTCTCGCGCGTCGGAAGTTGTTGCGAGCTTCCGCCCGATTGGCGTTGTGTTTTATAAAAACGATCGTTCGCATTTGACCAGGCAATTCCGTACGCATCGGCGGATCTGCCCTGCTTCGTGTCCCAACATGTCGAAATACGCATGTTTGCAAAAACACGGGCGCGGGATTTCCATGTACGAATGTTTGCGCGCTCGACTGTTTTCCCCGAGTATCCCAGAGCCAGAGGATCCGTGACTGAGGCAGCGTGTCATGCATCTATGAATGATAAAGTGTGCTACTTGAATATTTCTATATCGCCTCGATCGGAGGCGGTTAGGCTCGTATACCTGACTACGCTTTAACTGGCTTCGGTGGTCGTTTCACTGCGTAATTCGGAAGCGATCAGAAATTTGGTTAGTTCGATAGAACTAATTCAAACAGTTAAGCGTTTATGTCGACTCTACTCGTCATGTAGAAAAAAATTTAGATAAAAGAATTATATACATTTGTAATTTTAGCACATTTAAAACTATTTCAACAAAACAAAAAAAGTAAAATGAAACCAATGAAATTAAGAAAGCTTTCAAAGGAACGCCAGAAAGTTTTATCACTTTGTTATAATTTCACTCAAATTTTACAGCAAATACATTCACTGTGTTTTCGTCGAGTATACTCGTCATCGCCTAGAAATAATTAAGCACACCGGTGCACATTCTCGAAATCAAACAAAACGCTTAAGGGGTTAAGACAAGTATTAATTGGATGAGAGAAAATGTTTTGCTAAAGATTAAAATCTCTGGAACGGATAAGTGGTATTTCATTTCGTACCGAATTGTTATGAAAGTAAATTTTGGAAAAGAACGTACGGAAAATAGCGGGATACGTATATTTATATAAAGTATTGTACAGTAGGGAGTACGTTGTTTGAATAAAGAAAGTTCTGGTGTACGCTGGCTAATAGTAGAAATATCGTAACGTAACGTGCTTTCCGAGTTACCGTAAAAATAAGAATTCCGAAGATTTCGTAGACCCATCTTTAAGACCAGTTATAGCTTTAAGCTACCACAACGGTACGTGAGTTAGAAGTTATGTACTCGTATCTACTGTACACCTAAGAGAAAACGATCGATAATACATGTTACAGAAAATATATTTCGTTCCGCCTAACTTATTTCAACTGGGTTATTTTCGAATTAGATGTTCCTGCAACGATGAAATTAAGATCGAACGAGGAAACAAATAAATTTGTTTTGCGTTGCATTATTACGAACAATACACGTACAAAAATGAAGGTCAAATTCAATTGTTCTTGCTCCACATATTGATAATTTGAAAGATTTCGAGCGAAATTGAGCAATAGAAAAGTATAAAGTAGGAATATAAAGTAATGCAGGAAGGGACAATTGACGATGAGATACAATACAACAAATGATATTACCTTGTCAAGTTCAAAGTTTGGAAGAAATAATATTACTTAATAACGCGATATTCTTCCATATTTCCTCGGGTAGATGTTACGCGAACACGAGGAAAATGACCATTTTACACACAATTTGAATCTCGAACAGCAATATATTAGGGAAGTGTACGGGAATGGAGCACGTTTCGCAAGCACTGACACGGAATACAGATAGTGCGATAGAATTTTTATTGCATTTAGATGTACGTGTACCGGAGGTGGGGACTGTCGACGTTAAAACAGTTGCGGTGTGTATTCAGCGATATACCTGAAACAGTAAAATAAATTAGGTTACATCGTCTAATAATTGTATAATATTTGGATATAATTAGGATGGATTTCAACCGTGGAGTATTCCTTTGCAAATGCAGCGATGTTAGTTTAAGTTCGCAACGTTTGTTCCGCTGGGAAATATTAATATTGATCCGTACACCGAAAATACACGATCTCGTGCAGTTTGGCTAGGGATAATGAACGTATTATTTTCTGATACTTTTCTAATATTACTGGAATTTTCTTTTCTTTCTTTCGAAATTGTTCGTACAATTTGTACGAATTTTAATTTGTAATATCGAGAAACTAAACGAACGGAATACATTTGGAGTGCAATTGGAAAGAAAATTCCAACGTTACATATACATATACTTTACGATGGTGAGTTCTCTGTCTTTCTCTGTCTTTCTCTGTCTTTCGATATCTGCATCAGAGATAAATCCCAACGGAGGTCTGTCTAAAAGGAAAACCGAATAATATCATGACATCTATCATGATTAAATATATACAAGATGCGAGGTATTAACAACGATTCACTCTGAATAAGAGAAATTAGCCGTGGTTTTATTTTACAATATTCCTTTCCTTCGGAGCAGATTAATATCAATTATGTTCGTAACCTCGGCCGGTCGGAAGCAATTTGAAAAGGACTGAATTAACCGGACAGAATCTCGTCGCAAATAGCTGCTCGGTGAGACTGCTCGGTCAGCAGTAGAATTTTTTTTAATTAAACAAATTTATCTGAGATTCTCGCCTGCGAAAAAAGCACTGTCCCATTTATCGTGCCTTTCGACGTTCCTCCTTTCCTCCGCTGTCGTTTTCGACAGATCTTCGTCGGTAGAATCTCGTCGCAGACTTGAGAAAAAAATCGCGCGACCTAATTAAATCTTTGCGATTAGCGATAAAATGGTGAAATTATGCGACGAGTTTTGCTTTAATCCCAGTCTAACCTTCGCTTTCGGCGTGATTGCATTCCGATGAAACGCGATAATGCGACGATAACTAAAACTATTAAGGCTTCTTTAGATGCAAAATACTTTGCAAAATGTTTTGTAAATGTAAAAGGGATGAAAGTTCTATTTAAATGAAAGAGATAGTTATAGGTAATTTTTTCCGGCTGATATTTATGCAAATTCGTATTTCACGATCGCAGTCGGAGAATCGAAGCGTACGCCGAGATATTTTATACGTTTACTATAATTTACATGGAAAGAGGTATTTTATACATTTTTTCGTATTACGTCCATTATATCCGTTTTTTGCATTTTTGTATTTCTCGTGTAAATGCGTATAAACATCGGTAGTCGTAATTGTCACGGAGACAAGTTAAAATATAAAATACCATGTGAGAAAAAGTATTCGGAATTGTCAAATAATGTGTTAATCTTGTTAAAAATAAAAAATTTTTACGAAATGTGCGAGCGAATTTTTTATTTATCGTGCAGACAATAGACAGAAAAATTGGGGGTTTAGGGTAAAAACGACTCTTGCAAATTTCTCGGATTTTACAGGTAGCAACGTATCCTAGTGGCTGGAAACGTGTCTAGTAGTACAACATGATAGAACCGATACCATAAAAAACGGTCTATATCCTGACTTATCGCCGAATGAATATTCAGTGATTCTACAAAAACGTCCTTTGTTAAAGCTGTTCTCACCAGGATGGCCATTGTCAAATGAGTACCATTTTTGCCGTACCTTAAGAAAAAAAAAATAGTCAGATCACAAATTTCGTGCATTTTGATCCCGTCTGTTAGAAGCGGAGAGTAACATCGATTTAAATATCGTGCGTGTCGTGTTTTCATTTAATAAAAAATTTCATGCCCCGCCAAAAAAGAAGGAAAGAAAATTTTAATTGTGAATAATTGAATGCAACACGCTTGATAGAATGAAAATTTTATTAAAAAGCATGACATTTTATTAAAAAAAAAAGTAATTCGGGGGGGTGATAACATTGGAAAATTCCAAAAACTTTCATTCCCGGACAGATATTTGCGTTGTCACGCAATTTTCAAATATAAATTCCAAATTTTGACTTGTCTCTCTATTTAAACTGTTTCTCGTTTCACTCTATGTGGAATATCATTCATCGAGTTGAATTTTATTTGTTCGCTAACGGTGACAATTTTGAATAATCATGCGATAAATTGATAATTGCTGTAACTACGTATTGCAAATAAATTGCTATAGCGAAAGGGGATAGTCGGATGATATTTAAAAAGTACAAATTACGTGATGTTATAACGGGCCGAAATCGCAAGGGAGCACAGAGTTTTCTCTAGCCAGAGGAGACGAAAGTAGGTCAAAAACTAGTTTAAACGTTCCTTTTTCGTTGTAACAGCGGAATCTGATTTTTCGCAATTAAACACTGCGGGCTCCTTGCATTAAACACGTTCACCTCGCTTTTATTCCGGTACTCCATTCAATTCTGCACACCCGCAGGATTTCTCTCAGCGTAACATCTAAGGGTTTCGACAGATTCGAATCGCAGCGTCTCTCAGCGTCGATATGCCCTTTTTCTTCCAATAAATCACCGGGCTTGCTCGGACATTAATACATCTTGTAACTCTCTCGTTCTTGAAACGCCAACATTTGGACTTTGCGAGAAAACGTAAACGTTTCTTCTGAACGTTTATAACTGTTGGAATCAAAGAACATTAATCGTTAATACACAAGTTATATATAATTTCAACTTATATCAGAAAATTTGAAACGAACGAAGCTGGATATTGAAACGAGATAATGAAGAGATAATTTTATTGGTGAATTTTGTAAATTACAAATTACTCCATTACTCCATTTCGCAAAATGATTCATTAAATGTTCACTAGTTCCTAAATCGTTATAGGAGGGAACGTATTAGAAACAAGTCTCTATGCGTATCGAATGTACGTTACGGAAGCTAGTTTTTAAAATTGTGCACTATGCACAGGGACAGCTTGTACGTCGATTGATTCGCTTATCTACGTATAAGCAATACAAGCGAAAACATCGAATGATTGACGATGCGAGAGTGCACTTACTGCGTAATTATGCATCCGCGTGATGCATCGTCTCCTAAATGAGAATATATGTGTCCAGCATGCACATCTACCTTCTGAAACGCGGAAAACAAAAGAATTTCCAGAAGAAAGAAATTTTTGAAGACAGTCCTAAGTCAAGTGATCGCTCATTGGAATAATTCACATAAACTAGACTTTTTACGAATTGTTTGTTACAAGTTGAAAAGATGACGGAGGGCATTATTGTCCCAGAGATTGATACTATGTATCATTAACTCTTGTATATATTATACTTGTTCTGACAAATCCGCAATGCACGTTGATGATGGCTTTAAATTTATTTAGAAGGATTTATAATCAACAAAATTTCGTGCCAAATACCATTTAAATGATTATTTCCAATACTATATCATTTTTCTAGTTTTTCATTATTTGAAGCGATGCTTCGTAAATAAATTGCCGGTAGATGATACGAGAAAAGTTTGTCGAGGGTAAAATGTTAAAGTGATCCGTATTTGACAATTTCACAATGAGTTTCATAGAATACGTAAATATAATAGTAATTATGTATACTATCAAACGATAGCACTCTCGAGGAAGCTTCGTCTTAGATAAAGCGCTTGAAGGAAACTTGGCGAGAGCAGCCGGTAATTAAAAATCGTTGTTACGGATTCGTATAACTTATTCTTTCGAAACTTTAGATTGGAAAAATGTATGAAGTTCGGAGCAAGTCCGGCCGATGGGGAACTTTTAATTTCAATTCTGACCCGATAAATAAAGGAGAAACTTCGATTTACATACTTATTCAACTTTCACACTTGTTACGCTAATTTCTCGACACGCTTCGGTAACGAGCATAGTCGGGCGAACAAAGCTCAAGGTGTTGTGTTTACCGGTGATTTAATTAGACTGCCGGAGTTTTGCACTCAATAATGAACGTAACTTGCCGCGGTCCTTCTTAAGCATCAGGCATTTATAATGTTTCATTAAACGCGAGGACGACGAGGGCACAGAGTCACGCGCAAACTGAAAGTTGTCCAATGATCGGAGTAATCGAGTAATGATTCACAGGTTTGGAAACTCTTTCGCTGATTTATAGATTCCCTCGCGCCGTTTTCTAACGAATTCTGGTCATTTAAATGACAATAGAGCTTCGTAATTGCTAAAGATACATCAAAAGTTTCGCAATATTTTCTAAATTTATTGTCTCGAGTTCTTTGCCTCGGGTGTTAATATTTTTTTATCGTTAGGAAATTTCTTACAGTAAAAGAGATGGTCGTTTCGATGTTACGTGAAAAATTTTCGAAAGCGAAATTACAATGTATAAAATTTAGGAATCACAGACAGATATTTCTAACTTTATCTGAATGTCTAGATATTTTTTTGTAAAATATTCCTAAATATTCCTGAGACACATATATATTTATTCCAGTTTTATCCAAGTTCCATTGCCTTCTGAATATTCAATTTACTTCTTAAAATTTCATCGATTCGTCCTATGCTTTTTGACCGCAATTTCTACCTCTAAATTCCTATCTCTTTGATTCACTTTCAACGCGTCAACATTTATTAGCATAAAAATTGTTAGCCATTTCAATCTCATTTGAAATAATCCTGGTCTACGCTTTGATGCAATGGATATCCGTTTTAGCGCGTTTGAGGGTGTAAATGAATTAGACCGTCACTAGCTGGCGAGAGGTCGAGAAATTAATGCGTATTGGCTCGCGACTCTGAGATTGTGTCTTACCTATCTCCTGTGAGGATCAATATTTCCTTAGAACACGATTAACGTTTAATTATCGTTTATCGGCTCAATGGCGGTGCCGTTGCTTGTTACAGCGCGTGCAACTAATATCGAACGAATTTAGATTCGGTGTGCATACGGTGCTTTGAGGAAATCTCTTCGTAACAATACGTAATTGTTTCTTAATACTCGTACAGCCACTCGCGAATGTCTTTCTACGTTGATTACGTAGTAACACTATTTTTCAAAGAAAAAAAAAAAAACAAAAAGAAAACGAAACAAAATTCCATAAAATTTTCTTGCGAAAATTTCGTTTATTGAAATTTAACTTATTCTGCATTGAAGAGATGAATAGTGGAATTTTTTTAAATGAAAAGTATTAGATTAATATCTTGGAGAATTTGCTCTAGTTGAGATACTCGTAACTAACATTCAAGAGCTATAACTGAAGCCTCCAAAAGAACCTGTTCAACTCGTCGTTTTGTCGTTTTCCAAGTCCTTTTATTAAGAAGTTGTTTACTGTCAGCGTGAAAAGTTGCTTGTTCAATATAATGCAGTTGGATCAAAGTTCTCGAGAAATATTGATATAATCTACGATTCAATTTCTTCGCATTTCATAGTGAGACTCAATAGCCACGCAGCGAAATCAATAGCCATACGTGAAAATTTTTAGGAATAAATTTCGCTGGAGAAGCACGAAATGTTACGTTCGATTTCATATGGCGATATTGATCGCATATATTCGAACGTCTCTTACGATATTATCTCTCACGTCATCATGTATTCACCATAATGGAGCTCGCTCGAACTCGAAAATTACTTTAATCGTTACGATTAATTGATATTTGTATAATTTATTCTGCCCTCTACATTTGTTTCCAATCTTTTGTATTACTTGTCAAGCGCGACAGATTCTTCGTTCATTTTCTGCTTTATTTACTGCGACGTGTGTGTTTGGAAAATATCTAGAGAAAGATTTTTGGTGAATTATTCAGAAAAAGAATTTACAGGCATGGGGAGAGCGAAAAGGAAGAAGATTTCCCTCAGACGCCAGGAATTTCGTATTTTTGTAGGACGCGTGCATTTCTGGAACCTTAACCTTTCGTCCCAGCACCGATCACGATCGACGTGCCATAAATTCACAATGTGGCATATGTAGCCAATGGTCTTACCAGAATTGCAATTTTTGGGTCCAGTTTCCGACCATCTTCCGCATAATAAACCTTTAGATATCGCTTACGATATGAATCGAATATATTTCGATTGCTGACGTATCTATTGGGCATCTGCATGTTATACCTAAAGTATCTTCTACAAATATTTTAGATGTGTTTCGTTAAAAAGGAGAAAGAATTTGTGACAATGAATAGTTGAGATATTCAGATGGATATTCGGATAGATAAATAATTCAGATAATTCAATTTAAAAAAGAAATTACTTGAATTATTCACAAGGAAAGACGAAAAGTTTTGATAAAAATAACGATCAATTGTAATATAATATTTATACATTGAAGTAGGTCGAAATATGCGAATAAAATATGTGTGAAATACGAAAATATAGTGTATGAATGTATAAAGAGATATATGATCATGTGCACAGAATATGCGAGGTATATAGAAAGTATGTTGAAAATATATTATAATAGGTGAATTTAGAAAACTGCTCAATAAAGTGTAAAACATTTTTTTTTTTCTATACATATGTATTTTTGTCTGCTAAAATTAATTTTTATTAGTTACAGTTCAACGTTACGTTATGTAACTGAAACACATATATATTTATTCCAGTTTTTTAAGTTCCATTGCCTTCTGAATATTCAATCTACCTCTTAAAATTTCATCGATTCGTCCTATGCTTTTTGACTGAAATTTCTCTTCGAAACTGGACATTTCGGCCCGAAGAGAATACTTTCTCCGTGATGTTTACGGTTCGATTTTATTTATACAATTTCGAAATATCGATTAGATCGTCAGCTTCAAAATTCGAAAAATTTAAATCGGCGAGATTCCGCGGTAATATCATTTTCATTAAACCGTACAGAACAACGAATTTGTAAACATTTAAGAAAGAAAAATCTATTAAAAGACAAAATTTATTATTATCGAAGAATTCGAAGATAATACGCAAAAATGCACAGACTACACATAACATACATACATACAATACAAACTGTAACAAAATACAGAATTTCTAATAGAGTAGGATTTTTTAAATAAAATTTTGTTAAAAGGATGTCTGCCAATTTTCACCTAAAGTACTTTCAGAATTTCTAAAAGAACTTTACGTTATTTACGAGGGGATGATCAAATATCTGTCGTAGTCTCCTCAATGTCCATAATATTTCTCGAACGTCCATCATCCAAATTATTCTACAAGACTTCAACCACTTTGTCACTGACTAGTCTCTCGAATGTCCATCTGCATCCGCATGAACATTCCTTCGCGAGCAACCTCATTCCCGAGCGTCGTTAGAAAAAAGAGAAGTCGAGTCGTTTCGATCTCGAGACTTTGTCCCTTTTATTTTCATGGGACGAGCGTTCCCTTAGATACTCGGGATGATCGAACGGAGGAGGGTTCCGGCTGAAATCACGAGAGTAAGGAATTTGCCGGAGAAATATAAAGAGGCTGGCTTAGTCGCCGCTTGACCCGCTTACCGTTAACTCGGCCCATTCACCGGGCCGAGTTTCTCTCGAGTACTTTGCAAACTTTAGCGCGCTAGCAGGCTGGGTGGGTTATAAGTATAAGTAGCAGTAAGTAAGTAAGCGTGTACACCACGGTTATGTAAAGCGTTCACCGTGACGGGATACTTAAGACGAGGACCTTTCGTGTTGCAGATTTACCCAGGTTTGGCACACCGCTCAACAACCTGACGGTCTCCGTGGGTCGCGAAGCCGTTTTCACCTGCATCGTGGAAAATCTTGGCCCGTACAAGGTAAGACACGACGACAACACTCGAGAGCTCGCTTTATCTTTTGCCCGCCGTCGCGATCGTTTTCTAATTGCCTCTGCTTGCGAACTGACAAACTCTGGACGAACGGGATATTTCTCGATGTGAGTTTCGTGCAGCGAGGAAAATGTCTCGAGCGTGGTGTCTGCATAAGTGACATAAAATGTCTGAATATTATAAATGTGTGAATATTAGCAAGGGGAAAGTGGAAGAATTTGTTTCTGTTCTAATTAAAATTCTAAGATTATCGAAGTAACAGGAATGAACATTTCAAATTCCTTCGACGAATAGAGCTTTATTTTGTTATTGCGCAGAACTGGTCGTTCAATTTCGTGTATTTCGCTGTAACATAGTACATATATTATGAATACGTTATCGATTTAATTGCGGATTTGATTATCAATTATTCACTCTCAATTGGCATCGTTGACTTATAGATTATCACAATAATTTCGATTAAACTCGGATTGGCTTATTTAATTTTGTACCACGCACATATGGAGATAGAATGAAATAGCTCAGTCTGGTTTGCAAATCTGTTTAACGAATATTGAACTAGCCAAGTTCAATGCGCGTCTTGAAAAATTTCCAATCTGACGGGAATCACACGCTCGATTAAATTAACGTTTCTTGGTCGGAACAAAATGAATAATTTTTCGACGTAACGACTTATTAAACTACTCGAAGATGTTTGTATAATTTCAGAAGGAAATTTAAATTTTCGAAAGACAAAACGATTGAAAAGAGAAAGATGTTAAAGATGCGGCGTTGAACGGCCGTAGTAGCTTCATCGATTTTTCAAAAACAAAATACCGCTAACGAAGGAAGGAAGGAACCGACTACGTAATACTTTTACCTTCCACCTTAACCTTGAACGTCAGCGATGGTTTTACCAACAACCGGGGGGAGGAATAGAAGGAAGGAGAGTCAAAGGTGTAACGTACGTGGATGGTGCGAGAGAACGGAAAGGCAAAGATAGAGAGAACGTAACAAACGGTACAAATAAATTCGCGACCAAGGAGAACCGGTAGGAATCCGTATCGAACGCGTATCTCGGCAACTCCATTTAAGTAGAAATAAAATCCCGCGGGGTGTGAGTTCAGCAGTTTGTTAAGTGGTTCCTCCCTCTTGCTCTCCTTGCTCACCATTCTCCACCGACGCTTTTATCCGTCTCTATTCCATTTTATTCCCCCCGTCGTAGCTCTCTCTCTCTCTCTCTCTGTCTCTCTCTTTCTCTCTCTCTCTCTCTGTTCCCTCGTTCCCTCTGAGGGACAGTCGAGGCGTCCCATTCGATTCGCCTAACCCTCTTAGCCGACCCTACCTCGCGCCAGCCGCAAGGATACGAGTTATAGTTTTCCCGATAGGGGCATCCCCGTGACCGGGGCCGTGTTTTGCCAATAAAAATGCGTAGGAATTGTTTTATGGCCGTGCACGTGCAACCGAGTACACGGCGGAATGGAATCGATGCATTATCTTTACGCTGCTGGCCAACGACGTCTCGCCGGAAATGAAAACGTCGGTGCCGCGCATTCGTCGATCTGTTTGGAATAAAAAAGGGGAGGAAAGAATGGAACGACGATAAAAAAAGAGGCGCTAATAATCGTGCTAAGTATATTAAATGTTTCTTCTACGATAGAACACGGAGAGATATATAATGCGCCTGATAGCTGAATATTAGAAACAAAACGATCTGTTCGAGAACATTTACTTGCGATTGAGTTAGAGGAAAGGTTAAATATATAACGTGTCTATAGACCTATAAATCTCTAGTGAATCTATAATTCAGTGTGAAGTAAAAGATTTCTTTAATTGTGGCGTAGTTTAGTCTCCCATTCTAATACACAAAGTTAATGGCTTCCGTTTTCTGATCAGACGTACTAGATAAATTATGAACGTGTCCTTCGAGGGATTGAACTAGTCCAAACCAAGAAACTTTTCTCATTAACATTCTATTTGTGCACGAAATTCGAAACGCGAAATATCTCACACAAAACTAGATACTATCGAGCAAGAATTTGTCAACTGACGAACAATTTTATCAAAGTCCCCTCCCTAGAAAGAATCTCTGTCTCGCGGAAACACAAACATCATACATGCCCAGCTTCGCTGATAGTTTATTAACGATAGTTCATTACGCAGATACTTAACTTCAACAGAATTTTACCGCGAAAACGAGCCGCTGATAGAGAAAGTTAAATTCTCGATGCATTCGAGATAAGATGCTTACAAGCCTACTGCAAATAATATAGAGGGCCGGGGTACCACGGCTTTTGATTACTTTAGAAATTGCCGTAGACGGAGCCGGCAACGTAACCTCGTCAGATCAGAAAGGAATTAGCGGTGACACGTACGCGTCGAACAACCGATAAAGTCGTCGTAAACTTGGCGTCTCTCGCTCCGCGAGTGCGCCAATTATCATCTAAAAGCGGAAGATCAACTTCCACCGGAAGCGCAGCTGGATAACGACGTAAATTCGCCCGTCGAACGCGTTAGTTCCACGTGATTCGTCGCCAGTGAGTAAATCTATACTCGCGTTAGACCCACCACTCTCGCGACAATTTTAAACTCCGCTAATTACTTCGTCAGCAAATCCCAATCGCAACAACCAGCAAATATACAATTGTTCCAGAATTGTTCGAAAAAGTTCGAACTACACAGAACTGTGATAATTTATGTCCATTTCATCATCATATTTATGCATTAAAATATTTATGTAGAATATACAAGGATACACAGCTGTTCCTCTCGGAATGATGTAAAAATTTTCCGTGAGAAAACGAACTCAGTGTTATAAAAATAGAATCTTCGCGCCTGAAATTGAGTCCAGGCAGATTGGTCTAGAATTTTTTCTGACAATGTTATGGCAACTTTAAGTGTAAATAAGAGCAAGATGAAAATAAGAGTAACTTTCCTCTCGAAAATTTTACAAATGTTATGAATATCGAAGAAATTATATTCATATATAAATTTACAATATTGCTTGAAATCGCTAGTATTTTCCACGAAGAAGAACTGTCAGAATTGTTTTGATCAAAGATACAAATCCTTATTCACTGTAATTAATTAGAATGCATTCGAATGTTCGAAATACCTCGCTGCCACGCTGCGATTTTTCACATTGAAAATCATATAACGCGTTTCTTTTTTTCACCTGCAAATAACAGTTGAATAGAAGTTTTACTCTTCCTTTCCTCACAGAGTGTTGTTTCAATTAACACTGATTAAAAAGTTTCGATCTTGCGGCGAGAGAAATGTAAGCGGTTAGTATTAACCGCGCTGTTTCGGCAATCCAGCTGAAATTCGTCGGAATTAAACAACGTCGCTCGACGAAAGCGAATATACCGTTTGCATATTATCCGAAGTCGGCGGGAAATTTTAAAATTTCATTAAAGAGTCGAAATTACTTCCTGCGGAAACGGCACGGCGGCAAGGAGAGAAAGAGAGAGAGAGAGAGAGAGAGANGAGAGAGAGAGAGAGAGAGAGAGAGAGAGAGAGAGAGAGAGAGAGAGAGAGTGTGGGGCAGCCCTAACCTCCGACGAGCCGAGTATTTTTACGGTGCTAAACCTAATTGAAGTTGGAACCCTCGAAATTTGTCGGAGTTCACCAGATTAGCATCGGGAGAATTTCTTTTCGGTCCCGTTGAAATAATCGTTCTCGCCGGAGTTCCTTGTTTTCCACTGCTCAGCGATTTAGCGGGATTTCATCGCGTCGAGAACTCCCTCTTCTTCCTTTTTTTTTTTTCTTTTTTTCATTTTGGTAAGGAACTTTCCGGTGATGAGGTGATATTGAAATATACGGGGTGGGATGTGTGAAACGTGACAAGAATATTTCTGAAGTTGTAGGTAATATCGGAAAGCGTTCGGAAGGGAAGCTAGAGTGTTTTGAGAAAGAAATTCTTTAAACTAATAGAACTGCGATCGTCAAAATTTTTATTGGATTATAAAACATATTTTTATCATATTTAAAATAATCTTTTAAATATCGCTTTTCATTCAAAGATCTCTACTTATCTTTTTCTAAAAAGACTTCACATTTCTCGTATTAACATTTGCGAGAATGTTCAGTTGTCAAATATAGGTTTTACATTCTTGCAGTATACACGCTGTAGCTTTCGACGCGACGAGAGAAATATTCATACCCTCGGCTGTAACTCTTTTATTTCAAATAATTGCCATTTTGTGATAATTCCAAATTCAGACGCACGAAAGTTATTAATTAATATTAATAGCAAATGTTAACAGTGCTCTCATTCAGTTTTGCCAGCGGATTTAAAACGAGAGTTAAACTGTGTATCTATTATACTTCGTCAGCGAGTTCCAGTTCACTTAACTCGGAATAAATTTCAGTCTGATAGAATTGGTATTTGATTTCCATCCTTGTTTAATGCAATGAAGATTAAGTTCTGCAACGAAATTACCAATTTGGTAGAATATAGAGTATCACAAATGCAAAAGATTGTGAAATCATTTTCTAATAGGTATAATTTTGTTTCTCTTTTCTGATTGAGAATATCAACAACGGTGGAACAAAAATATATTCAACCATCAGTATCGTAACTCTCTCTATTAAATTAAATTTAATTAACATTAAAGTTATTCAAAGTATCTACTACTTTTTATCAATTTCCACTCTGAATTTCTTTCACTGAGTTTCTGCATCTCAATTGTGTTTCAGTATATTATAAATTATATGAAGTCTTGCGGGCATTCGTTTGGCATTTTCGTTCAAAATGTTTTATTTATGCCATCAAGAGGGAAAAGAATTCTTTCCCCCGTTCCAGTGCGGGCAAGTCTTTCAAGTCCTTCGATTTTCTTCTTTTGTTTGCTGCATTTCGACGCGTAATAGCGAGATCGAGCTTCGTTTCTTGCCGCAACTCGTTTCAACGTAGCATCGTTTGCATTTTCATAGTATTGTACGTTTTTGATGCTGAAATCGCGAGCGATTTTTCTTTCAGACGCTAAACGATACGTGGGTGATTGATCGAACGGACGAGAAGGATATTTAACGGTAGAGATGCAAATGAATTGAAATAAATATAGAAATAATATTACGATAATGGTCGGCGTTGTCAGCGATCGTTTATCCGTTACTTGATTTCTCATTTTGTTACTTTGTCGATCAATCTCATCTCGGATCCTTGTACGTAAATTCCTTCATCTGCAAATGATTTTCACTAGCACCACTTACGATAAATCTCAATATCTAATTTCATCAGTTTCAAAATTCAAATAAAACGTGTACTTGAACAATTTCCAAAAAAAAAAAGAAACTCTCAAAGAATCTTTCGTTTTTAGATTATTTTCAATTCATTATTTTACCGAATACCGAATACATTTTCCCACCGTTATCCAACATTCTTCTCTAAAATCTCGCTAACCGCAACACTCAATACCGAAAACCTCGTCCTTTTTGCCCATCCAATTATAATTTATTCGCGCTTCTATTAACATTCACGACTCAACCCTCACGTTCCATCGTCCATTCATTCGTTCGCGTTGCGCCGCTTATTGAATACGTAGCTGGCATTCATGCTCGCAGCACCAAGCCGCCGTTCCTCTGCAACGTTGCGCATCAGTTGAAACAGCGTGGCTGAGAATCGCATAACCGGTAAAACCGGTAAAAACGTTACTCGTCGCGATGAAACGTTCGCCTTAAGCTTTCCGTGGTTCTCGCGACTTTTACGAGCCACTTTTCTCTCTCTCTCTCTCTCTCCCGAGGACGATGCAACAACGTAAGTATACGACGAATACCCGCGGCGCACTTGGCACTCGATCCGCCGGTCGATAAACCCGCGATCGCGAAAACCGCATTACAGTCTCTCGGTTCGGTATTCGTTCGAGCTGGAAACGGAATGGCGGGGACGTGTATGCAACCATTTGGCAGACTTGGTTGGCTCTTGCGAGATCAAGCCGGTAATCTGATGGGGCAGTCGCGACGGAACGTATGGACGTCACGTCGGCGAGTATAAATGCCACGAACGCCGGTCGTCTCTCGGTAAACTTTCACGCTAGACGATTCTCCGCGTCCGCGTCCCGGACTCGCTACATAATTCCAGTAAGAAACGGCGATTGCACCGCGAATCTCCCCGTTGCTCTGATAAAAAAAGACTCGAGCTCTTTCCTCTGGAATTCTCGAAACAGCCGAGGGGAATTGGCATGGCGATGGCTTGTTTCGCACGGTTTGATTAACCTCGGTAGGTAGAAGTAGTTTCTAGTGTTTGAGACTGATGAAACTAAACACGTCGAGACAACAGATTGACAATTCTCCCGTTCCGGAGAGAAACGAAGACTGCGTCGCGATTGATTATTTACGGGGAAGTCAGAGGGGAGATATCGGCCCGGAATGGAAATGACAAAGAGACGAATTAAAGACGAGAGGAAGATTCAGCCGAGGTTGAAGAAAAGGAACGATAGGTCTAAATGGTGTTTTATCCCTGAGAAGCGCCGGGTCAGATTCTGGTTATTTTTCTCTAATACTGCAGTTTTTCTCCCTGTTAAATTCGGCGCTTACCCTAGATTCCCGAAACTTGTTCCAACGCCCGTATATTATTTCTTTCTGCCATTTATTTCGCTCCCGTTTGTATCTTGCACCGAGTGCACTATCGCGACCTGGTAAGGCTTAAGTATCATGTGTTCTCGCAGAATGTAATACTTTATTACAGACTCTGTAAAATTATATCAAGAAGAAACGTTTTAATTTCTCTTCTCCACTGAAAAACTTATTTCTTACTTCTTCGACATTTAATTCCTGAACCAGTAATTGTATTTACCATTTCGAATTACAAATCATCCATACAAAATCATTGTTCATCAAAATTATAATCTGTCGTCATTTATCTATAATCTAGCGTGGTAGGTTAGGAAATCAAGTACTTGCGAATTTAGCCCGGCGGTAAGATTTTCAACGTCTGCGGATTAATATTGATAAGGACGATCCGAGAGAACGGGCGTGCACTTTCGTTTCGAACATTATCCGAGTCATCGGGAGCGCATAGTTTCACGGTCTCAGAGGGATCCTTCGAATGCCTGGTTCGTCGTAACCATCGGCATTACGAATAATTAATACAGCGGTTTGTTTGCATGGGCAATCACAGGGCAGCTCGTGCACACACAAGTTCTCCGGGGCTCTTCTCCAGCCGCCTCTCTTGCTCCCCTCTCCGCCGCGCTTCGGCTATCGACTTCGAGACGCGGCTTTCGCAACCTGCATTCTCCGAGGTTAACCTCCTTACTACGAATAACCCGGCATTAGACGCCCTGGCTGGTAGACACGCGTCGGAAATCGTGCGTCTAGCTGCTCTCGAGATCTTCGGGTAATTACGGATTCTTAATAGGCCCGGCCATTTAGCAGCAAGCACACTCTAACGGATGATCCTCTAGACTCGAGGACCTGAGGCCAAATTATAGAGCGGCGAGGACGGTATGCAAAAAAGGAACAGCGTGAAGGGGAGTTATTAAATTGGAGAAACGGGACGTCTGGTGTTCCTACGGTGTGGCTCTCGAAAGTTCGAAAGCCAGATTAATTAGAAATTAAGGTCAAAGAATATTTAAAACACGATACTCAGAATCAGAAGTTTAGAAGAATTAGAGATTTCTCAAGTTCTGAAATCAATAAGATATTTTTTTTCCCGGAGACCTTTTTGAAATTTTGATAAATCGTGAAAATGGCGATCCATTTTTATTCAATTGACGGTTAAAGATCTGGGAAACAATTGGAAAATACATAGATTTCAAATTAAGAATATTGTGATTTCGGTCGATAAAATAGATACGAGTGTGAAAAAAAATTGTCGATCAAATTCAATTTTATCGCTTTATAATACTCTCCGTCTTAATATTCGCCGCTTAACCCAGAATTAATTAAGCGAAAGCGAATAAATTAGACGACGAATAAACCGGCGAAAGTTAAGCATACGTCATGCCGAGATTTCCGTTTAAACGTTATCAGTCACGCGAACGGGTTAAAATCCCGCGATCCAACAGAAGCGATTAAACTCTCGAACCTGCACCCTTGTTTCGCCACCTCAACCGAAATGGAATCTTTCTTCACAGACGAATACCTTAGCGCGCACACACACACACACACATAGAGAGAGAGAGAGAGAGAGAGAGAGAGAGAAAGGGGAATCCGTCAAAGTATCGAGGAACCATTGTATCCTCCCTTGCTGCAGCAAACCCGTGGCTGATCGAGCGAAATACGTAAAGGACAGCTGGAAGATCGAGGGAGAAGCGGACGAGAATAGAATCTTGAATCGCGTGGCTCCTCTGTTTCGTAGAATTTGCTCATTCTGACGAGAGATAGAGAGAGAGAGAGAGAGTTAGATATTAATGTCGTGATAACGCTAGCTGCTTCGTAGCTGGATACAATTCGCCAGCGGCTGAGAATAGACCCTCGAGATGCTGGTTCTCGGGCCTTTACGTCGATGGCAAGTGCCATTGCTAGATGAAACAATTATTAGATCGAGTGAACGAGCAATGGAATGGTCGTGAGTAGGGATGGGATCGAGTCCCAGTCAAGTTTCGCACTTAAGCCTCGGATACTTGTTCAAAAGTAAAAACGTCGTCTCGGCGAGTACGCTTGGCAACGTGTATATACATGTATCTACAAGTTTCGCTGGCATGTATTTGCAAGTAGTTCGATGTTTCGTAAGAGTTGAAACTTTAGCGAGTGGCGTTCGAATTTTGGAAATCTCCGGCAAGAAAAATCGTTTAAAATAAAATTTTTTATTTTTATTTTCAACGCTTCGTCCGATCAAAACTCTTCGACATATCTAGAAAATCACGTCTTAAGAGAATCGGATCTACTTGCCAGATATTGGATCCCATTTCTAGTAAGTAAGACAGAGCCTTCGAACACAATCGCGAACACACCGTGCCGAATTTGCATATAGTTATCACTGTCCTCCTCGCTTTTCGCCAGTTTTTGCGACTTGAATACAAAGTTGCACAGGGCGCTTATTAAATTTACGCTTAGGCGATGCCGCGATTAGGAAATCGACGAACGAAAAGCTCTCGAGGACCGAGTTGCCCCGCTGGCGATAAGGGTAATAACTGCCGCGGTAATTATGCCGTGAAAACGTACGGGCGTATGTAGACGTTTCGCCAGCTTCTAAATGGCGGGCACTTGCACGCTGGGTGTTGGAAAAAATGTGAGCGATACCTGTAACGCTCGACTCTAGATATCAAGGCGATGAAAAATGCTCGTGTACTCGATGCCATAAGTATCGAGGCAAGTTGCAAAGGTTTCGAAGTTGAGGATACAATCAATTGATTTTCTTAGGTTAGATTTTTGGGAAGACTATTTTCTTGAAGTAATCCACGATGTTTCCTTATTAACAAAGAATGATCGTAAGAAAGAAAGTATGTCAGTTTAACTACTATGTCGGTTCAAATTAATTAATTAATTTTCAGTTGATATCATTGGATATCATATAGGTAGCCTATAACTAGAGTTCAGTTATTTCACTTTAAAGTGTTCCACTTTAATTTCTATCGTACTAATGAACTCGAAGAATATAAGAATATGAAAATATGATAAAAATATAATGTAAAAATAAAATCGATGGAATTTATTATACAAATACATAGTAGAGGATTAATCGAAGTTAGTTTTATTCTGAATCAAATTTCTTACTTACAATTCTTAGGGGCCGATTAATTTAGAATCACATCTTGCAGATATCTTTCAAAGTTTCTCAACACCCAGTGTATGAAAAACAGGAGCTTGATATGCTAATGATATTAGGTACAAAGGTTGCGTTTCTTAGTTAAATAACAGCATACGTAAATAGGATTTCAAGATTCTTCTGATAGCAGTTAATAAGAGAAATTGATACTACTTTTAAGGTCATGAACAGTTTTCTGCGATTAGGATTTAATATAGAACAAACCAAGTATTAAGATAGGGAAGATGTAATTTTTTTTGTAAGCAGTAAAAGTAAATTTTTTCCTACTTCTTGTTCTGAAAATATTAAAACATTCCTTTAGTTGAATGTGATGATGCAAACCATATTTATTACTATCTTTCTTTCGCCGTGTTCTTACGACAAGTGTAACGATTCGTCCTTAAAGAGTTTAAGAATTTATAGTATTCATAAACTTCATAATACATTTATTCCGCACGCGAGAATACCCAATTGTTGGTTCATTCATTTACACGAAACAATGCAGTTCGGTCATAATATGAAATGTATGTCAGAGGGATATGAAACATGACAGGAATATTTAAAGATATACATGCATAGATACGTCGATTCTGGACTGACACGTGTCAATATCGTACTCAAATGAAAAAAAAAAAAAAAAAAAAAAAAGATACATCAAGTATCCTCTATGAAAGAAGAAATATACTATATTCTTTCGTTGATATTAACAATGATCTCTCGTTGCAATATTTCCTCTTTGACCATTTCAATCGAGCAAATTTTAGTCAAGTTTGAACAATCTAACTATCGATTTACTAATTTCTAGTAAATTCTCTCTCACGATCTCAAGTAAGGCGGACGTAATACGAAGTGTGAAAATAGTGACAACGTACACGTTGTTAATAAATAACACTAAAAATTGGGCAGGCAACAAAGTAAATTAACAACCGAAAATAAATGATCGAAGTATCATTCATTGTCGAATTCAAAACGGCGAATTTTTCCTCGAGAGTGGCGAAAGCTTTCATAAATCTTCGATGATCTCTCGCAAGAATGGGTGTATCGACGGCGGGGTTGATAATTTGATTGGTCGCGTCTCGACGAAATACTTGGAGTGCACCGGAGGTGTCTGGAAGTCGGGGCGATTCCAAAACGGGGATTTATCATCGATACACCGAGGAGGGAGTGGAAGAAGGGAGAATGGAGACCCAAGTCGGCTCGAGGTTCGAGCGTCAGTTGCATCGGATGCAGTCCCGCTTCCACTTATCGACGCAAAATATTTGCCAGAAGTCGCTCCACTCTGTCCTTCTCTCTCACCCCCCCGGGCCTCCGTGGATGCCGTGGGTATATACGATAGGAATTTCCGCTTGAACCTTCGCGAGTTCTGGGCGAGCTCTCTCACGTGTATTACGAGCGGAGCAGCAGCAGCAGCCGTTGCGTTTGCAACGCTGGCAAACGGGAACGGGCACCTTGTAATCTAGCTGCTGCCGAGAACCGTGAGAATCGAAAGGTGAAGATGAAGCTGCAAGTAGTCAAGGAGAGTGGAGAGCGGTACCGTTCTCGCGTTCTCTGCATACACTCCAGACCCTCTGTGTATGTGTGTGTGTATTTGTTACGTACACTGGGGCAAAAGGGAGAACGAACATTCGAAACGTGAACAATGAAAAAGCCAAAGAAATGACGTCTACAGGAGGTTTGCGTCGATAGTTCTTAATGTTTCGTGAAATGATTGCTCGGCGATGTTTCGTGCTGACACGCTTCAACGTGGCGTTGTTAGAATCTGGTGATCTAATGGTAAAAAAGGTGACTTAATGATGAAGAATAACCAGTTCGTGAGTTCGGTGATTCGAACATTTCTTCTCGCTCTTAGAGAACATTAGGATTTCGGAAGAAGTAATAACTTAATAATTCTTAAACAAATATAAACATTTTCAAAGTATTGAGATTGTAATTAACTATACTGTTACGACATTCATATTTCTCGAAGAAATCTAGTGTCTAAAAAAAAAAAAAAAAAGAGAGCAAAAGAAGGATGAACCTTAAAAAGCATATGAGCTCGTATTCTTTGCTGCGTAGAAAACTTCTTTCTATTACTTGCTCCTTGATTACTTCGATACAAAGTACACTTCCTAGTTTGATCTAAATTTGACGCAGGTCGAGTCGTGAATACTCGACGCGATTTTCTGTTCAAAGGAACAATCATAGTCAAACGAAAACTTTGCATTGAAGAGTCCCCGTTGAAATTCTATTTAATCATTCCCGCGCACGAACAAATTGTAAATCTTTTGATAACGAAGAGACTTAGTCCCCAAAACAACCGGTGAATCACGTTCGTCATAATCCAGCGTACGTGTCGTCGTTCTCAACAGGTAGCCTCCACCGGAACTGCACGTACCGCGAATGTTGTTTCTTTCCTTTCTCCCTCTTCTATTTCTCTTGGTTTTTCGCGTTTCCCCTCAGCTCTCTAACCTATCTGGTGCTTGAAACCGCGTTTCGATCGCGGCGTTACGACGATACGGCGACCGATGGCTCGTGCTCGCGGCAATTGCCGGGAATTAATTGGACTTTATCACGTCAAACGATTCAGCTCGGCCAAATTACTTCACGGTTGTTTAGTTTCGGTTCGCGTGAATAGCCGGAGGGGTTGAATAAGCGGCGCCACCATCGACCACCGCGAGAGCGACCAGCGGCTGGCCGGTTCGTTCGTGCAAAACGCGTCCAACGCGTTTTTCCACTATTTTCCGTGTATCCGGCCGCGAGACACCGGTGGCTCCGACCATAAAACACGATTCTTTTCATTCGATCGTCCAACGCAATGACAGCGAAAATATTACGTTGATTTTCCACGGTGTCTGTTCGGCGTTCGACTTGCCCTTCGCTCCGAAATCGACTCGCTGCAACTCGGTGATTAACGAGATCCAAACGCGTTCATGTATTCAGAATTGAATTGATAGATTTGTTGTCCGAAATTTCTGGTTCAGATCGCTGGTTTGAGAATACTTGCTTGCTTATGCCTACAGAAATATGTTACCTGTGTTGTTTCAACTTTGCGAAATGTTTTTACAAGTATGAAAATGTATATAGTTTTTTAGAAAGATCGCTAAATCTTATGTTGTATAAAGATAGATTGAATACAACAAGCAGTTGTTATTTGTTACATTAGCAACTCTCAATCTATCCGTCGAAAATTTTTAATACTTGTCACATATTTAAAATGTTAGTTGGTGTATTAATTTTTTGCTAAATATACATTTGCAATAAATATTTCTATTTTCTATTCTTCTCAGAATACTTTTACTTTTTACGAACGAATAATCGTGACAGCCGCGTCTCATTATAGTAATGATGAAGTTCTATGTAGTATAATACTTTATACGATACGTAAAATAAAATGTACGCATAAAAGTTTCATGATCTCGGTATAGAAATTGTCTCTCTGCTATCTCGTTGGTTTCCCAGTGATATTTTACTGTATTCTTTTTTTTTTTTATTACTCGGGGAATGCGTAAACGCGACAAAATAAAATATTGCATCGATTTTCCATTCTGCAGTGTCTATCTTGCGTTCAACTTGCCATTCATTGAAATCGATGCGCCCCAATTCGCCAACGCGATGATCAACGAGATCGAGGAAAGCTTGTCGAAAAGTTCTAAAATATGGTGTACTGTTCAATCAGAAATTCTAGGATAGACCAGTACGTGGATTGTCTATCTTCGATGGATCGTCGGTCTTTTACTAGCATTTTCATTGTTTTTCATCACTCCGAAACTATCTGGACTCGATGAAATAGAACATTCAAACAGAATAGAATATTTGATATATTCTGGATATTTTCTGCTTTGTTGTTTCGTTAATTTATTGTAGTTTCATTGGATAGTTTATCTAATTACGTATCTAATTGCGCTTTTACAAAAAAATTAAAAAAAGATACCCAATATTTCTGATAGCTTAAAAGAAAAGCATTATATCGAAAGTAGTCAATCATTTATTAATTCTATTATTATTTATTAGTTCTGCTGTAAAAACTAATTTCCACGGAAGAGGAAACTTTGAAATACAAATGCTGACAGAACATTTAACTTTAAAATATCACGTCAAGCTTCGATCGTAGAAACAAAGTGAATGATTCCTTCAATTTCCTTTTCTACCTTTCACACCCCATTTTCCTTCGTCCCTATTTTCCATGTACAGCAGAACCTATTAGTCACACTCTAACTTATGTCAGGCTAAATTATTGCGTCGCCTCGCTTTCACACCGCCTTTCTATACCATTATGATACTTTGAAGAATATCATTATCCTTTGAACTGCAACTGCTTCGGCTAAAAGAAAATACCTGTTCCTTACTCTCGGCTGTCTTTAAAAATCTGCCAACTTTCGTAAACATCGTCCCCGAATCGTCCATCGAATATTTACTCCTCCCCGGTTTTCCAACAACCTGTCCGCGAATATTTGTACGTTCACAGTAAATTTGAAAGCGTCAAGATCGAAATACATACGTAACAAGTAGAAATATATATCTAAAATATAACAACTTAATACAATATTTAATGGATATATTATTTTCCTATTAGAGTGGAAATTGTTAATACTTTTATATAATTTATTGAACACTCCAGATGACTTCAATATTATAACTAAATTCTAACAAAGTTTATTTTTAATGAATCGACTTTTATATGATGATTAAATTGCATTCGCTTCGGTCAATTCGATTTTTACCAAAAGTTTCCTATAAAGTTTGTTTTTCATTGATGCTGGTATTACTATCTATTGTTGCGGAGGTGGTGTTACGTTTTCTGGTCGGTGTATCTTTTGAAAAGTGCCTTTTTGATGTTCCAGTGGAGGAAGAAGAAACGTAGTTTCCTCCGGTTCTGGGTCATGCCTGGGACTTAACAATGGACAATAGATATAATTTAGCAACTACAGCTGCCAACAACGCGGCCGTCAGCTGCCATATATTATGATTGTACATTTTTGTTGCACGTCTTTCTTAATCCAGAAGCTTCTTCCAGAAGAATCATATTACATACCTTTCAACGATCAGGGAAGGAATATTAAAAAAAAAAGCAACTCGTGAAAGTAACTTTGTAAGACAAAGAGAAAGAAAAATAGGATCCTTGAAAGAAATACGATCCGAACTAGTGAAATTATAAAAACTCACAGTGAAAGCTCGAACAGTTGAATCTACGAAAGTTATTGTTACAATTTTATTTTTTCTTTTTTTTTTTTTTTGACATTTCGAGTTCAATTTGCGTTTAACAAAATATTTTACGATACCGATTCAACAGATGTCAGATAAAAGTAAACTCGTTCGCCATCGTCTTCCTTTTTCCCAGTGAGTGTAATCTACTTTCTTTGTAGATATTAAAATGATAAAATTTCTCGATGCGAAAAACTTCGAGCACGATTGTACGAAATGATCGCCTTGATGTAATCCGCGGAAATACAGGGAAAAGTCTAAATTATAAAGGTTACAAAAACTACAGAATACATGTAAAGAATGGAAGATACGAAACTGAAAGTGTCTCGTGAAATCCAAAGGTTGAAATTATTCGGACGATCGCGAGATTGTCCTCCAATTTTCCTGAACTTTCTTCTAGCAACGCTCAGAATGGTATTAACATTTCGCCGTTCGGACAACCTAGCTCCAAAATAAAAGGACACAAGGAAAGGTATCGATTAAACATCCGGAATGTTTCTCGCTCGCGAGTGGGTGAAATATCGCGCGAATAAAAGCGACGTGACCTGCAGCCCGCAAACTTAATAATATCGGCCAAGTTTTCGATATTCATTTATGACTTTCATGCGAGGCGAGCAACGTCCGTAAATGGCACCTCCGAGCGGAATTTCATTAGAGACCCCTCCTATTGGACTCGCTATTCCACACACGAAACATGCTTATGCATCCGTCCGCGTCTGAGCTCGCAAGGAAACGCCGCTTGTGAAACATTCGCCACGGGCGCGCGCGAACGCGCCATATTCTCAATATCTGCTCCATTTTCTTTTGTACGCGAGCGAGCTTGAAAATTTTCAATTTTAGGAGGCAAAGTGCTGTTGGCAACACGATCAATGTCGTTTTCGTTATCGGCTCTCGATATGTGAGTTTCTCGTTCCTTACGTGGAAAATTTTCTATTTTCCTCCTTAAGCGGAGGGGAGGGGGGAGGGGGAGGGGGGGAGGCGACAACGACAAGCGAAACAGTTGTTATAGTTATTTGTTGCAGTCGGCGCACGTAGCTAAGCAGTTTCCAATCTTGAAATCTTCATTCTCATCTGTGCTAACTTTCTAACTAGAGAAACGACACGCACTGAAATTTAAAAAAGAAACTCGTCGTTTTCATATTGCCGTAACTTCGCCACGATTCTTTGTTGTCTTTAAAATTTTAGATCTGGTTTTGTCGAAAATTTGAAAAAGAAACGACGGACGTCGTTACTTAATTCGAGTTTAAATATTCTTACACTTTTATATATTTATTATAATTTTTTTTTTCTTCGTTACAATATTACATGATTTTTTTAAATATTCGTCCCATCCAATTCTAATCTGTCATTTTGCTTTTTGGTTATCGCACGAATTTTTGATCACGTGTCGCGACTTGACACATATTGTCAAAAATACGAGTGTACCCGATAAGACGATAGTTTTCCAATAATCGTTTAATAAAGATAGTTGGACTAATCGCGATTTCACCTCGTACACGCGTGAATCTGTAGATATCGTGTGCAATAATTGGATTTATTCTGCAAAGCGTTTGCAATCTATCTAGTTGCGAAATATCAAAGACATCGCGTGTTGAATATATTATATTATACGAGTACACGTAGCACAAATAATCGCATGGAAATGATAATGGAGCAAACTATGCTATAGCAAATTCATATTGTTAATTTCATAATACGTATATCCTTGTTTCAGGATGATCGAATGTTCCTCCACTTTCCGATATTTCCTATTTTCTATTTTGTCATTTCGTTATTTCTCTTCGTACTTCGTTTGAACGCATGTTGTTTCGCGTTGATCAGCATTGAAAATTCCCTACCATTGTTAACACTTATTGAGTTGTAATTTACTGTGTTTGTAATATGTTTCACGTTGTAAAATACCATTCGTCGGGAAATGAAACATTTTTCATCCAATTTTGCGATGTTGTACATTTTGTAGATTTTTATACGGACAATGCGATGAAAACAGAAGATAAAAAAAAAACAAACAAAAAAAAACAAGTGTATCAGCAAAAATAAATGGATATGCAAGTATGCAATAATTATGAGGGAGAAAATCAAAGAGAAATTTGAGAAATGCGTATTACTGCAGAGACAATGCCATAGTTTAAAACCGAATTTCCGTGAAATTTCATTTTTCATTTTTGTTTCATTTTTATTCTGTTTTGTATTAGTCTTTATTTTTGCTCTTTTTTTTAGATGAACTTAATCGAGCCAATATCAGACGTAGGAATTTTTAAAAACAGCACGCTGCAACGATACAATTTGATATTTGATATCTTAAAAGTAAATCTCTAACCAAAGTGGTTAAACCTTCCGGCTTTATTTTACAAATCGTTGTAAAACTAAAACTAATCCCCAGCCTGTCGTTCGACATTACTTCCTACAAGATAAATTTATTATTCTCAAACAATATGCTTTCGATACTCGATACTGTTTTGCGAGTGATTGCAAGCGTTCAAGGCAATTGCTTGGAAGAATCTTTCATTAAAATTGTGTTTCGGTTGCGAGGCAACACGATGCGAAATTCTTCGGATATTGCTTTTCTCGCGTTCACGCAAGTAAAAATGACGAGAAATGGAGAATTGATGAGAAACAGAAATACAGACAGGGGGGATGGGGGGGGGAGGATAAGGAATGATCGCGCAGCTATTTCCACGGAAAATGACGTTAGTCGAGCGAGGAGAAAGAGAATGGTTTGCGTGTTCCGGTATTCTTCGCTTTCGGATACAATCATTTATTGTAGATGGCGCTTATTGGACATCTAGAAATCTCCCGTCGAAAGAATTAATACCGTTTCACGAGAAATTCACAAGAAAGGTGGCCGCTTTATCTTTTTAAATCTCGTTCGAGATTTATTACCATTAAATAACCTTGAAAAGAATCTCCGTTTAACACGATTTAAATATTGCAGTATTTTTTTATAATAAAAATAAAATGAAAAAATAAGAATAAAATAAAGAAATAAAAATAAAATAAATAAATATTGGTCACACTGCTTTCATAAATCTTTAAACGAATAAATGCCACGATAAAATAATCGAACAGAAAAATTGTTTCTTTTCTTCAAAATGAAACCGATTTTTGCAGAATAAAATAGTTTAGAATAAAATCGAATTGTTTTAAGAGGTATTAAAATTATTTAGCGACATAGTTCGTTCATTTGGAATATTACCCCCTCTATTTAACCGTAGAGTGAATTTTCTTCTGACGTGAATTCGTGGCGGGCGTTCTTCCTAAAGCGATTTTTATTGTGATGCGTGCGCAAAGTGAGATGCATTAAAGCATCATCCATTTCCTATGAAACTTAAGAAGAAAGAACAGGCCCCAGTATTCCCTTTGAATATTTTTGAGATTTATTCAACGCGCGTCGCACGACTGTAACGCCATTGTTTTAATGGAATGCTATATCAGGCTTTACATTTTTACACAGCTTGTTTGAAAACTAAGTTAGATTTATTCGCAACACCTTTCATAGTTATTGTTTTTCTCTTTTTTTCGTGATACTTTTTTAATTACGCAAAGCAACGAAACCATTGTAAAGAGTAACTGTTTAGAACTTTTTTTTTTTTTGAAAGAATTTATACGTAGACGTATGTTGTTTCGCTAAAACAATTAATATTTTCATTTAATTAAAAAAATGTAATTTCACAGTTAAATGAAAAGTATTTTCCCTGTGCGTGTACTTGATAAATATTTATTTAAAGATTTTGGTAAATATGCCAGAATTTTATGATCCATGAAACGTGAAAATGAAATTTCATCGATCTATGATTGGTCTAATAGCTTTAAAAATAATATTGCATAGCACACTGTACGATTCGACAGGGCGACGAAATAAATTATTCTAATGTTCTGGTTTCACAGTAAAATCGAAATATTATCAAATATAGTTTTTCGAACAGTAAAGAAAAGAAATTCTTATTTTTAACGGCAAAAATAAGTTTGGAAGTAATTCAGCACGAATTACAAAGCAGGAATGAAATCTCTTATTTAAATAAATTCGAAAATAGAAATAACGCTTCAGAAGAAATCAAATCTACAATCATTCGTAATTTCGTAGATGATTGTAGAGACTTTATTCACTTTATTCTCCTTCACCACAATGAGTCTTAGATATTTATTAAATCTTCTTCACGATTTCCACTTTAGTCTCTCTCACAAATTCTCTCATTATGTCTCTCGGCATGTGCACTGCGTATATATCAATTTTTCTTTCGTTTCCAATAATTTCGCTTTATTGAACATTCCCGCTTTTCCTGTCTTATTGTCATGCACACACATATACATACATATATGTTGGTAAAAAAAATTTCAAATATTCACAGAGTCTAAAGATATATTCCGGAGAAATTCATCAAATTAATTAGACGTCGAGCCTACTACCTCTAACGTTCTGGGTAATGACGTTAATACGATATTACACTTGAACGAATGGTTGCCTCCCGAGCAAGATAATATGTCATTACAGGGCCGATGGAACATTATAACTCTGCTGGTACTTCCCCTTTTTTTTTTTCCTTTTCCTCAGAACGATTTAAAGCCCTGTAATTTATTCGACGTTTCCAAAGGAGTGCATTCTCCAATTTCATTTTAAGGAGGATTAACGGTACTATTTGGGATTGCGGCGCGATAATTTACGTCCCATAACGAGGGGCGACTTTGCGGGATCGATCGATAACGCGAGCAAAATGACAGTGGCGTTCTCTGTTTCCATTTAAGATGGAAATTGCAATAAAATAACGCTGTAGTCAGCCCTACCGGCATTAAAGTTGTTTCGACCATGAATATGTAAATAACGTCGAATCTTATTTGCCGAGGTACGTCACGTAAAGAGTGAAGCAATAACTTGTGTTCGTAACGCGAGATGACGCTTACGTAGATAAAAAAAAAAAGGACCGTTTGTAGGGAACAATGAATTGCTAACAGCTCGAAATAATTGAACGCTGAACGATGTTGCGTTTATGAATTCGGAAAGTGTGCGTCACTTTGTGAGTATAAATAAGAAAAAGGATGGCGTTTGCATTTATGACGAAGGACATTTCCGTACAAAGACACATGGGTAACCTACGTAATTATGTTCCTTTCGTGAGGGATTTTGCAATTACGGGATTTCCTGTTAACTCGTATTCGTACGATACGTGTCCCGCAAAGCTTTTCGAAAATAACGAATCGTTGACATTCCGAAACAACAACGTCGTGGATCATTTGTTATTTGTCGAAATTAGGATTTAATTGAATAATTAACAACGGTTACTGCATAATTCAGGTACTTCCAGCTTCTGGTTGTTTACTCTGCAGCAAGATGTTGTTACAGAATTAATTTCAGAAGATTAATCGAATATTTAGTCTATACATTAATTATGTTCGGTTAACATGTTACCTTATTAACAGATTCTCCCTCTCGAGCGATTAAAATTCTAGTAGTGGAAAATTAAATCTTAATCGTGCAACAGCGACTGTGAGATAAATTTGTGTTCAAGAGGAGAATAATTGTACAATTATGGAACGATTGTATCGGTAAAGATATATCATGTTAAGGACATTTTAAATGTATTATTCTCTTCAGTTGTTGCAGAACAATTCACAAAACTGAAATGTCGTAATAAAAGAAGAAATGCCATTAAAGAAGAATTTAATTAATATATTATCGAGCCAAAAATTTGATTCACTGCGCAAAATTATCCAACACCGTCCGAGAGTTGAAGAAATTATTTCCTCGCCTCGATTCGTCACGTCCCCGTAATTTGAGCAATTTTCGGCCAACAAAATGGAACGACGGACGCAAAGGACAAACGAACCAAAAAATGAAATGAGATGCACAACGTTCGTTGGGAAAAATGAGCCGTACATATTTCACCTGTGTTCCTCTTCTGCCTTCCCCTCTTTTTTCCCGCTATCACTCTCAAAGATTTATTTCAATTTCGACGATTTAAAGCTCGCGCTGTTCGCCCAAACAAAATTCCTTTCGCCTTGCCTCGCTCTTTACGTTCACCTGGCTGCACCTCGATACTTTCGAAACGATATCGATAACGATTGAACCGCGTCACGGAAAAAAAGAGCTACGAGGATGTGACATTTCGGCGAGTTCTTTGCCCCGCGAACGACATTTCGCGAGTGAAATGGCAAGATGACAAGTCTCCGGATAATGCAAAATGTCATTGCTGCGACTTGCACTCGTCTCTCCGCGAAAATATATATATATATCCGTGCATCTCGCGATATCCGGATCCAGTCCAGACTATTTGCAGGGATACACGTATATCCCTTGCGAATAAAAATCAGAAAGCAAGATCTTTTGTGTCTTCTTCATTTATGAATTTACGTTCGCAAAGCGATGATATAGCGATGAAAATCGGCGAGAGAACGTCGGTGTAGAAATGTTTGAAAAATTAGATCGCTTTACCTCTGTTTTCCTTCGTCTTTTCTGCGAAGCCAAGAAGTATCGATGATGAAATCGATGATGTGATCCTTTTCTTCTCCATAAATTATTATTTCGCGATTCAATTGAAATATATTGAATTAAAAGTGGATAACTTTTTGAGGATTATTTATTGACAGGAATGCAAGGAGAACATTAAAATTGATCTTTTTTCGTTCCTCGTTCACTCATCTTCTTTCGTTCGTGTTTTATATTTCAGTTGCAAAAATATATGTGATCATACGTTTGCTTTGGCTGACAATTTCATGTTGAGTTTAGGTAGAAAATTGTTCTATTTGTTAAGTACCACAAAGACTACTCAGTTTTGAATATTTTGCATGTTTCTGCATATTACGTATAGACATTGTGCACATGTTACATTCTACTTAATTTCTCATAATTATAGTCTAATTATCGCTCTAGTAACATAATGATCAAAATTGTCCATTGTCCTTTAATACTATACTCAACGAAAACGAGCCTCGTAGCTGTAAAAGCACACGATTGTATCGTAAAAACAGAAGTTGAAATTTAAACTAAACATTCGTCGAGTTGCTTGAGTTTCAATTAATGCAAACCGACTCTCACGCTTTGATTTTTTAATTTTTTCTACTAGTTGTGTTTAACCAGGCTTCCTGTAAATTAAGCGAAAATCTGTGAATTTATCTGCTTACGTCTCGCGGGATTTCGCTTTTTGAAATGAATTAACAGATCTGTTTGCGAATAAGCGGAACAAAGTCGTAAGCTGACAAAGCACCGCCTTAAGATCAGTTAAACCAACCTTTCCCAGCGTTAATGTTCGTGAATCTTGATAATGGAACGTCTCTCGATGAACAAAATATGTCTGCGAACGCATGCGCACTGATGCACGTGTCTCTTTCGACAAATTAATCTTTACAATCGCAGTGCAATTGAAATAAATGCGAATTTAAAAATATAAATTTAAAGTGAGTTGTCAAGTTAATTAGTTTCATTAAACGAATATAGCTTTATTCCTTTTAATTGAAAAAGTATCCAATCGTTGAATTGCAACGAAGGATTATAAATTATAAATCAAAATTTACCATCTCCATTTGGAAAAATCTATAAGCTTCACTATAAAAATTGATAACTGAAAGTTTCGATTGAAAATAATTGAAAATAATTTTCACAATTTGCTCGAATTAATTAAATAATTTTAACATTACATTGCGTATTGTATAATATAAAATTATATACATTAATCAAATAATTATTATACATCACTATAATTCATTTCGAACATACAAAAGACTATTGTAATGTTTTACAAAAATGAAGACACGTAGTTACTCGAATAAATATTCAACGTCCAGAAATCTTAAGTTCCGTTTCATTTGCATCGTAATTAATCATAGTTGCAGTATTCATGCTCGTTCATTGATCCGAGATAAAAAAAAAAACCCGCGTGACGAAGATTAATTATAGAAAATTGTTTGTTCGTCCCTGTTGCGGGGACAGTAATCGAAATTGCCTTAACAGGGGCATATTCTGTTCTTTTCGTGGAATCTCGTTTTCAATTTCTTAATTGCAACAGCTGGAACGATGGACGCTACGGTAGAAATGAATTACTTACACAGATGGAACGGAATTCCGTTCTTAAGGCAACAGGAATCTGAGTTTATTTAACTTTAAGCTCGTATGGATGCACCAAGAAGTTTTGTGTCCACTGAAATTTATTAAATTATAATGCCAGTTAAATTGCTTTCAGTTGGCAGTCATAATTATTAAAACGTCCGTATAATTTATACAATTTCTAGCTGGAAAATTTCTTACGAGAAATTACTTTCTCACTAATGAGAAAGAGAAATGAATTAATATTATTTTTTAATCATTCGTTGTTAAATTCAGGTCTTTTCGTACTCGTATCTTCGTTATTATTTTATACGATTCGCACGATAATTTCACAATAGGCTATTGTTGTTTAATCGCTCGCCCAATAAATCTCTCTGTTTTCTTTCCGTATTTCCAATTTTCATTGCGTTCGTAAATCGCAGCTCTTCGTATAGTAATTCATAAAACGAAGGTTAAGAGTTAAATAAATCTTATAATTTTACGATCTACAATTTTAGGATTCTCTAATTTGAAAATTTTACAATTTCACAGTCTCCTGACATTGCAATCGTTTTAAAGATTTTAGCAGTTTTAAAAATTTAAAAATTTTACTACTTCATCACGACATAATTTAAAAGAATATTAAATTCAAAAACTTTTGGAATAACATTTCCAGTGCGTTCAGAAATACTTGCGTTCTGAAACAGCACAAATTTCCAAAGTGGAAAAGTACAGAAAGACAGTCGCAGGAATACGCACCATTTTACACTATACGTTTCGACGAAAAACGTTGAATGAAATATTAAACGAAGGTGTTTAATTGCTCGTCGGTTATTTGAGCGCGTTTCGGCCACTTTCGCTGGAATCTTCCAGCTTCCCCTCGTTAAATGAAGCATGAATGGCGAAAGAAAAATCTGTTCTTCGTGCAATTTCATCTCGGTGAATTTATGACGAGCGGGCAAGATAGTCTGGGATAGACGGTGGTTGGCAATTTCGACAAAGCAAGGCAATTATCATTCGCGTTGTTTCAAAAGACCGCGTTTTATCGCCACCGCAGCAAATTTAGCTAATGTTTCTTCACAATGTTTCTTTCCAGTTTTCTACCCAACGTTGGGTACCTGTGTTTCACGTTTAGTTTTCATTACCTTCATTTTTGTTTCCAGTTCCTTTCAAAATTATACTATTTGCTTTGTCTTATACAATTAGAAGTTCCAAGTTTAATAAAATATGTGAGGATTGTTAGACATACGAAATAATACAATATTATAGTATTGTACATACATGACATAGTATAAGATAATTCGTTCAATTCTTAACGAGTTATTTAATTATTTAAAACAAATACTATATTTATTCACAGGTAGAAAAATAATTAAACAGCATTTTATACAAAAATCTGTAAAGTATTAATGTATTCATGCAATACACGTGCAGTTTAAGAATTTATGATAAACATCAGGCATTAAGAATGAAATATCCTAAGACTTTTGTACGGTGTATTGAATACTCGTCGTGTTTCAAAATGTTGAGACGTGACAGTCAGCGTGAGATTGTATTGTACGTATTACGTATGCGAAAATTTCCACGAAAAGAAAAGGAATTCTGTTCAAACAGTCTCTTAAAGTAGGACTGGTTACGTTCGGGCCAAGTTCCACGAGGTTGTAATTTAATTTCAGCTTATGAATAGCGATTTCATTATCGAGGGCTATTGAATAATCAATGGAACGCACGCTGACGTTGATAGCACATAATTAAAGCCGACGAACATGGAAAGTTGAAGTGCGCCAGCCGATGATCGAGTGTGTGACTTGTACTTGAACGTTGTATCGTTGTTTTACCATAGGAAGAAATCAATCTGTTCTCTGGCTTCTCTCGTGCAATTATCATCGTCTTGGTTTATTAACTCATTGAACATCGGTAAAGTTATATTGCATTATACACAAAAGTACATGGTGTGTTTCATAACGAAACAAATGATATTTTGCAAAGTACAAAATTCAAATTGAACTGCAAAATTATGCGTTAAATTTTTCTTTTCTGAGCGTGCTTTATTTGCTGAGAAATTCGTTTAATCAAGGAATGTTTGATGATGTTAATTCTCCCTCTGTTTGATCCGCCACTATAGTCGAGGCGCTCTCAACTATAAATGCTTCAACAGTTTCCTTAATTTTTATTAAAGCATCCAGTTGAATATATTCACTGCTCGAACACCTAACGCCGATCAGAATAAACATGAAGACACTAGAAGTACAACGTTCTTTATATCGTTGCATTTCAAAAGAACGAAGGATCGTAGGAAAATGAACTCTATTACACATACATCGTTTCACTTCTATCGTATCCTCCGCACGTTGAACCACTCCAATTATGCGGTCCATCTTGTACGATATGTAAAGTGTCCTATTTCCTTTGTACAAAGTATTCTAACAAAGATGTTAAAATATATTTCACAGTCTCATTAAAGATTTTTTAAATAGCGCAAGGAGTTGCACGTTTCTTCTTGAAACAACGGAATCGTCTTCGAGCCGACAGTCGAAAATTATTATACACCCTTTCCCAAGATTTCAATCGTGCTCTTATTTCAGCAAGCGAGAAAGATTTCTAATATTCAGAGAAAATTGTTCACGTTTCCTTCAGACTGAAGATTCTTATTAATGCTGAGAAAGAGCACGTAAATAAATAAATAAACAGAATCCGTAAATGGAAATTAATAATCATTTATTTAAAAACTACTTTTCGATTAGGGATTATTTAACTCGACTGGATTTGTTGGACTTGAAAATGGCGTATAAATTATTCCCAACGTTTAATGAAAATATCGACAAGCATTAAACTCTCTCTGTTGAAATACTTGTACCATGGGAATATCATAAACGCACACTGCTTACCTGTCAGCCTTAATATTTGTAATGGTAATCCACGTGTCTACAACAACGGACATACTTTTATAGCAGGATTATATAGTGAGAATTTTACTTATCTCGCTATGTAATTCGCAACTGTTCGCAGAATATATTTTATCTATACGTCACGAAGCTTTCCAACGTTTTACTTTTCATCCCTTTATTTCGTCGACGAATTAAAGAAGGATGAACATGAATAACTGCTTAAGAATTTAGTATCATTAAAGTTAACAAAATATTTGTCCTGCTTAACCTGTAAAACAAACATTTTTGAGAGTAGTTGAGGAATTGAAGAACTTTTCCTGTTTTTCCAACAAGACTCTGTTTGTACGACTTATAAGAATGAAATATAAAAAATTAATTTCAAGACGTAGATATATAACTGGGGGTGTTCCACGCTAGTCTAGGTTGCTTCTTTCTCGTCTTTCTAGGAATATAACTTATTCGAATGACGTGGAACACGCTGTGCGATCCCACGCTGTGTATTCTAATAAGAGCCAGAAGAAGTCGTACATGGAAAACGTTCCCTGCATCCGTTTCAGATCTGAATCAGCACCGCTTATAAGTTATACCTGCGCTGACATCGATTTAAATAAAAAACAAATTACTTGATCTTGATCTTGATAGAGAAAAGTTTCACAGCGATTTAATAAAAAATTCATTTTAAAATGTAAAAGGTCCATCTTTATCTAAAATAATCTAAACTATCTTGTTTAAAATAACTTCAACAATCTGTGACAGTATACAATTAAAGCTTCAACAATTTGTAGTAACATACAATATTAATTTAATATACGATATTCCACAATCTGTGACATATTGGCTCATATTGCGAAAATTATTTCGTAAATTTTCACAATTGCGAAAAAATAATAATAAACAGAGTTGAAAAAGAAATTCGTGAAACGTCTCTCGAATCAAACTCACCTGTATCCGTGCGTAGACAAATTCTTTCGTCTGTTTAAACGGGGGACACTCGGCGCACGTGTGTTCACATTTAATTTCACGTTATAATAGCCAAAAAAGCTTCCGTTACAACGAAATCCCATTAACGCTGCTTGCCTGTGCTTTAACTATTTCCTTTGAAGACCCTCTTCGCAAATTGTTTGCCTGCAGTTGCCACCGCGTGAGTTTATGTTCAAAGGAGTGCTTGATAAGTACTGACAGCCCTTTACGCGTATCCTGTCTTCGACTGTACGTTACAATTCCCTTCTATCTTTATGACCAATTCCACACGGCCTTTTATTTTCCTTTCTTTCGTCGCTCCTCTGACAATATAAATTCCCAACAAGCGACACAGATTTCCAACAAGCGTTATAAAATTTGAAATGAGTTCGGTCTCTGACTTTACGGGCTGAAAGTTTTCTCTTCGCCGCGATACGGGGAGAACGGGATACTCGATGATGTAGACTGGAGTAGTTTGAAACGAGACGTTTAACGTTAGCTTATAGTCATTTCAAAGTTTTTTTTTTTTTTTTCCTTATAGTTTTCTTACAGTTTTGAGAACGATGTGTTTGATAGAAGAAAGAGCCTTTCTCAGTGATTACGAATTAAAATTTATCGTCATTACTCTTTTTCCTCTTGGAGTTTTGAAAAATTTTAGTCCTCGTGTTTCTGACAGCAGACTCGTCGAAGGTTTCAAAGAGATAAATTATAAAGTAATTTTCGTCTTCCGTCTTTCACCAGTAAAATGATAAACTATAAAACGTAATAATACAGTATAAAGTAGATGAGATGTGAAATATAAAATCTATACCTTAAATATCGTTTATCCTCGCAATCGTCTTTCGCAAAAACAATCGAATGGTCATTACTCGCGATTATAAGGCATTCGTGACAGAGACGAGAGTGTACAAGATACGCTATCACAATAAACATGCCAGTCATCGTATCAGGTTATAATTACCGTCGACGTCGAGCTACGAACGAAGTATAGGCGCACAATGCCGCGGCTTGATTATGGTCCTAGAAAATACATCATCAGGGATATTTAGTGACTAATGTTCCGAGGTACTCGATCTACCTTAACGTTCAACACGGATAAATCGTTCGTGCAACGTTGTTCGCGAGATGAGAACAGTTGCCTCGAAGAACATCAACGTCGGGAAATTTGATTACGATGAAATCTATTGGTTTTGTACTATCGCTTGATTAGTTGTTCAATTGGTTCGCATCTCGTACACGTATACTTTATATCTTATCTTAATTACACATAGTTCTTCGTTTACTTTATAAAATGGTTATTTTCATTGAAATTTTAATGCAACGTCATTTAGTGTGTTCTTGAGCATTTGATATTGGAACTGTTCTTATCGTTGCTTTTTTTTTTGTACTTGAGTATATTTTGTTAAAATATAGATTATCTTTTGACGACTTTTGCGTATTTCAATAATTAGTTTATTTCAACTTGTTCTGCTAAAATATTGCAAAAGCCAAGTTATGAATATTTATTTCTACCAAATGTAATCCACTTAAAAATTGAAAAATTTCAAAAAAAAATCTTGCCGTGAGATTCCGAAAATACGACACATCTATCTTAATCACTCCGGCTGGTGAGCGTAACAAATTTTTATCGCTGTTAAAAATCTTAGTTCAGAAGTTGGTTTATAAATGAAGTTGGCAAACTACAAGTTTACGAACGAGATGATACATCAGGTTTCAGTTTGCCCGGATTAAGCCCACCTTTAGTGCTCATTTTCAGAAGCGTCGCCGTCACGGCCTGACGCCTACGCGAAGATATTCAGGATTACATGATCCCGAAATCCAAGCGTTCAAGAACTGACAGCGCCTCTCGCCTATTTTGTTACGAATTAAACTGACAGTCCTACCAAGGCAGATATCCCTGAAAGCAAAAAGCTGTAGACGTTGCTGTTAACTTTCACGCAACGATACTTTCTTTCTTTCTTTCTTTCTCTCCTTCTTTCTTTCCTCTGTTACGTCGAGTATTCCTGGTTTAAGTAATAAAATTCAATTTTCATATCTACATACATACTTTTGCTTTCATTGTTCATTAACGTCTTACACGTTCTTCCTCTCCGACCGTTTATTTTTTTCCCTCGCGCCCGCGCTATTTTCCTTTCCCCTTTCTGCGGAGTAAAACTAGAGGGTTACTCGGGTATGGCTTTGACATTATATCTGTTCTGTTAGACGTTTCCTCGAGCAGTGGAGCTCGTTGCTGCTTTTTCTCGACGAAAGAGCAAACTTGCGACACGTGGGTCAAATTCGATGTCTCGTGGCGTGCGCTTGGAAGATTGGCGCTGGTAAAATTCGAACAACGTCCGTATTACTCGTTACTGTTGGAGATTAGAGAAAGCGATGAAGGGCATTTGTGTAATTCAAAAATGATAATATATAACACAGGAATTCTGATCTTCCAAATCTTAGTTCCACAATCTAGTTCCACTTATTCTCTATGATACGAATATCTTTTTCATTTCATTGAAATTTCTTTTTATCATTATCGTTCAATTGAGCACAACGTACCGACATATGTGCAAAAATTACACTTTTGAAATTTCAGTTTCACAGACTTTGATCTTAATAATTACGTCTTTTCAAGTAATAATTGAAATTGAAATTGTATGTTGATAAAATTCTTGTGGAAGACTATTTAAAAGATGATATCATTTAACAAGGTGAATTGTTAGAAGTGGAATCAATCTGGATGTCTAAACTTCTATTTGAACGCCACCAGGTTGCGTATTTTTTATCCCTTTCTGTCACTTTTGTCCCGTTTATACCACATTGAATCCTTAACTAGGCTAGAACTACCGTCGAGTAAATTATAAAACTTGCATCAGAGAAATAAGAGGAACAGGTGAACTCTCAGGTCTCCAGAAATGCATTGTTTCTACAAGGACAAATTAAGAACAATTGCTCATTTTGACTATTCTGATAATTTTAATCTTGCGTTTCCGCTTACCTTTATTGCGAAAATTCACATTTGTATTCACGGATACCTTGTACACCACGAACCACAGGACGTAACAATTCCCCACAGTGAAATATCAAAGCATTAGGAAGCTCGATAGGTCCTACACGAGTGCTTTGGGAATTACCACGACGGAATTTCGTTAAGAATCAAGTCTTGGAGCTGATGGAGTGGAAAGTGAAAGAGAGACAAAGAGAGAGAGAGAGAGAGAGAGAGAGAGAGATATGTTTCTTAATATAACTCGTTTCAGGAATTAACCGTACGCGTGAAAAAGATCAAAGAAGATTGATACATATCCGGAAAGACTTCCTCCAAGAATGGAAAATAAAGACAAGCGACGGTATCGCAATTTTTTTAGAAACTTACGTTAACATTCATCGTCGTTCGTACAGTTCTCAATCGACAAACAAACCTGCGAAAAGGAGCGTTTCACTTCTCAGAAATTTGACAGGAATCATGAAATTGTGGA
This sequence comes from Frieseomelitta varia, assembly GCF_011392965.1. Taxonomy (NCBI): domain Eukaryota; kingdom Metazoa; phylum Arthropoda; class Insecta; order Hymenoptera; family Apidae; genus Frieseomelitta; species Frieseomelitta varia. The sequence goes on along the minus strand of NW_025110625.1, from coordinate 75,572 downwards.
ACATGAACTCTGATTCATCGATACATTTCTACCAATGAAATGTATGAAATAAAATCAATCGTTTGTAACTTAAGCGACATTACCTTTCGACCCTTTAAATTATATATGTATATTCCCCTGGTATTTGCTCCCGGTGGATGCAGAAAGAAAAGAAATGAATGGAAAAGAAATATATAGGCATAAACAAAGAGAGTAAGAGAGAGAGAGAGAGAGAGAGAGAAAGTGGGAAGGGGCGAAGGGGGCGGGAGGGGGAATGGAACGGAACCCTGACGTTCGACGATTCAATCAACGTGGCACATTGTCGACGTCAGACAGGGGGGCGGGGAGGGGGGGAGGGGGTGGTGGTGGTGGAAAATGTCAGCCGTCGCGGTGGCAGATATTCCTGGGGTCGAGATATGAAAAATGATGTCTGACGGCGGCGTGAGTAACGTCAGGGTACACCGTAGGAGAATGCTTTTTACGGGTTGTCCTAGCCGAGACAGGATTGGAGGGAGGCTGCTTGACAGATATCTCGCTGCTACCCGTTCATCGTGTTGAGACGGCCGCGATCTCGTGCAAAGCGCGTACAAGCAACTGTGTATTAGCCGGGTGTCACTCGAGGGAAACAGCATCGTACACTGCCCGTAGAATTGATCCCGTTACCTCCTTTCCTTTCCTTTCCTTTCCGCTTTTCTTTTCCATCGAGTCTTCCTTTCTCCCGCTTCTCGTGCACGTTGACGAATTCCCAGGTGGAAATCGTGACTGGCGCTGGTCTCTTTTCGACAGTGTTTTTGATAGAGGGTTAGAGGGTTTCGCGAGAATAGCGGAGGAGCATGGGACGGTACGTGTCGGTTGTTTCGAAATCGATGACGCGCGTGATGCGACGTGTAACAAAGCAGAATGAAAGAGAAATGTTGTTTCTTGTAGAAAATTCGCATTTGATCTCGAAGGGGTTAGTTAGTTGCTAATTTTAAAAATCAACTTGAATACATAGAATGGAGCACAATTGCGATGAGCACGTTTAAACAGTAGTGATGTTTGACAGATAAATTCTTACAAGAAGGATTGGATGTAGATAAATGTACATTTAATATATGAGAATTATTGAAATTATTATTTTCTACATTTGAAATACACATTGGAGAAGTATACGTAATTGATAATAAATCATTAATTATGATAATAGAAATACGTAATGTTTGGTAGACGTATTTATTGACTTGTACTACTGGCGCAACGTTGAAACTATTGAAAAAAAGCAGAGAAAATAACGAAAAGTATACTACAAATTCGAGGCGCGTTGATTGCGACATTATCCTTTATTTCAGCTTTCTTTTTTGATGTAAGTTATCATCCCTTGTCCAAACTGTCGTGTCCTCCAATTAATTTGAACAATGGATATTCTATCATACTACATCTTTCTTCTCAGATAACGTGAAAATTGATTACCCTAGACTAATAAATTTCATAATGGGATGGCGTCTCTGATTTTCTCAATCTGATCCTTCGCGACATTCATCTTTATTACAAACTGCTGATAAAGAGCACGAATATCGATTTCACGTTTCACAATTTCAAAAATATCTTTTGTCGCGCTGATAGCGAAATATGAAATGTGCTACTCCGAGTGTCGTATTTTCAACAGCTACCTCGGACAATTATTCGTTTACTCGATTTCCAAGATGCAGCGACTTCAAAGTAATTTATCTTTTCTCCCGTTGAAGTTTTGCAAAATGACAGACTTTACTTACAAGGGACGTTGATTGAAACTCCTTCTTCTTCTACGTGGTTTCCATCGTGACGAGTACGGTTTAATCGTGTTTTCAATTTTGTGGAATTAATTACTTTATTTACAATATCTTTGCAGTTTACGAATATCTTTCACAGAAGAACTTCTTCCAACACGCGGAAAAGGGAAATGTAAAAACACTCAAATCCGTTCAAACGATCTAGAGGCATGTTAACAAATTTACCTCCGTTCAAGTGAAACACAAGCATTACAGGAATAAAAGAATTTCCACGCTACCCAACTCGAATATTACATCTTCTGAAACACGAACGTTTCTAGATGGAAAATACGCGATTCTAAAAAATTTTTAATTAAACGACAAAGGTTTACGTTGAAGTACGAAATTTACAACGCACGTGACCACATTAAAACAATCTTCTGTTTCGTCATTAAAAAAAACCTTCTGTTCTTTGAAAGAAAAGAAAAATAGTATTAAATTTAAAGGGGGCAAAGAAAATAATAATAATTAGAACAGGCGACACATATCAATATGACTCTCTGGAAAATGAAAAATTCAATTCTCCGCTCTTTCGAAAGGGCTGTGCGTAATCGTTCGACGAACAGTTTCTGAAATCCATAATTTCTTAATCTGTTTCATCATCATGCGAATGGGTATGTCATCAGCAGGGTAATTCAGAAACTACTATCCGAGGTACATCGCTCCCGTCCGTTCTGGCATGCGTCCACGAAAAGGATTATCCGTACGTGACATTCGTTACGATGATTACCTTTGTAATTAGCCAAACCGTGGTCTCCACCAGCGATTACAATTAACAGTGTATTCCTTGTTTAGGTAAAAGCGGTTCATTGGTTGTCGTTCGGATCATCGACGTGATACCGTGGTGTGTTTCGAATCGTGGCAGGAATGTTTGTCGGTCGATGTAAAACGTTTCGAGGCTGTCGGTGGCCATCGGCCGGACGAAGACGGGCTGATTCGAATCAGGCAGATAGGGGAAAAACAACGTTCGACAGGGACAGACGCACCGCGGACGATAATTATGCGGATTGCTCCGGCGAGGCTAATTATCCACCCTGTACTTGCAGCATCCCTGTGTTCCACAGCCCTTCGTTCCACCTCTCCGTCTCGTTTCTCCGCCACGATTCCGCTACTCCCCCTCTCTGTCACTCTGGCAAACTTTGACGTTGCAGACAGATGCTTATCTCCTCTGATAACCCATCGAATTAACCGGTAACCTGACCTGGTCACGGCCCCACAACTCTCTCTCTCTCTCTCTCTCTCTCTCTCTCCCCTTCGCGGAAGTCCGCGTTTAGAACGAGGACGAGAGTACACAGGGATCCAGTTCACCGTTGGAGAGTGTTCATTGTCGGTTTCATTATTTTATCGGGCCTCGTTTGGGAGAGCTTCGTTCCTTTCTTCGGCCATGCTATATTTAAAAATGGGTTATACAGATACTTTTTTCGAGGATGGATTTTGCATGCGCGATAGATCGAGTATGTTATTCTGGTACGTTTTATTTAATTTAAGGTTGTTTAAAATTTAAAATGAAAGTGAGAATGCATGTGTGTAAAACTGTTCTAAATGAAATTTTATATATATATTATATAAAGTTCTATAAGATAAATAAGTATATACGTAAATTGCTTAGCTGTTTGAAATTTTAATTCATCGATGTATTTTAAACATGTGTTTAATAAATTCTTTATTTACATCATGACTAGATTGACAGAAACTTCAATACGAACCTACACTCGGTGTTAAAAGAGAGAACAAATTGGGAAGTTTATACTTGAATGAAAAACAATTATGTTGCAATTTTAAATCACTGTGGAAAGAGAAAGAGCTTTATAGCGTATTGTTTATTACGCTTATATCCGCAATACTTTCACTTTCTATCGATTCTCGTTAATCTCGCTCCTTGTTGTAAATCTGAATCATTAAATATTCCATTTACTCCAATATAATCAAATCGTGCCCTAGTAATTCCCACTGCCTCCAATTCTGGCGGAAATTCCATACTACACACCCTGTACTTACCCTGCAAAAACATAGCTTTTCTACTTTCACTAATATCTGAAACCTAAATCTGAAACCGCCAGAGATTCCAACTAGATTCACTCTGTTCAAAAGCTCCCTCTGCCGACGTTTTTCTATCAGTCATTCACGGATGAGGTGCATTTATATACCGCGACTCGTGGAGAATGAAATATTACTGTAATTCACGAAGTATCCAGGACAAATAACATCGACACTGCGCGTCGAGTATTTTACATAGTGGTTTGCCAAGGTTTTTTAAACACTTGGAGAATGTTTCTGAAATTTTCCTAATCGCGTTATAAAATATACTGTATATTTAATATATATTTATCGTAGTAAACTTGGTATAATAGTTGTGTAATACATTATGCAGACAATTTAATTATTCACTACACGAATAAGCCTTAATGAGATTACATTTATACCAATTTTCTACCAAATACATGTTTATCATACAATATCTTGCAATTTCTACACAAATTTTCTATTTTCAAAGTTTAATCACGGCGGTTATTATTGCTTCTGATTGAAATTTCAAAATGTTTCGTGTAACAACGTAAAAGTTTTCCACTGTGTGTTGAAATACTTGCGTGAACCACTGTGCATTTTCAAGTTCGTCGAAATTTTTTCAATGTAATCACGATAGTTATGTTCTATTGCTAGTGTAACTTAACAGAACAGTTTCGTATCCATACAAATTTTGATAAAAGTGACAAAGCAAAGGTAGTTAAAAATCTTTTGTGTCTTTAAGTCTAATTGTATTTCTCTTTTCGTGAGCTCCGTTCGTTTTCAACGCGGAACGAAAATACACGCATAATTCCTTCGTTAAAGAAATGAATTCGCGATAGACGTGTCGCGTAAGAAATGTTTCTTTCGTAAACGGCTACGTACCGATATGATTATCGGTAGTACGTAACACAGTTGAGCGTACAACGTTCCATAACCGGAGCTCTGTGTTTTCCTAGTATTTCAGAATTTCCAATATTTACACGCCGGAATATTCAATATTTTCCAATGGCGTGGCACGCCTCAAGAAAATTTGAATAATCCAATATACCTGTTTCGTTGTTGCTTGTATCTTGGCTTCGATGATTCTTTCACCGAATCGGAATACTTGTGGTGACAATCTATTGATGTCCAACTCGTTTCTCTTGCTCCCTCTCCCTCATCTCGTTTATTCGAAATTGTACAGAGATATAATCGCACAAGGATCGATATAACATCGATCGTAGCAAACATCAAGTTTATTCCTTTCGAAGAAGGAATCGCGAGGAGAAATCAATCGTGAAATCGGTCTTCGAGTTATTTTCGCTGCTGCGAGTTGAGCGCGAGTAACCGTGGAACACAGTGAATTATTCACTGTGACTTTGGTACTTTTGTTGGTTATAGTTTTAGTTCTTTCTATTATCTGCTACTAATTGTAGAGTCAAGTAAGTTAATTTTTCAAATGATACTTAGCGAATAACTCAGAAAGAAAGAGCAATACTCTACTGTTTAAGAGTTCGTTTACGGGAAAATTGAGATTTGACAATTTGTCATAATAAGTTTCACGCTTAAATTTGGTTGATTCCAGAGGTAGCACGAGTGTGAAAAATCAACAGTAGAGTATCCTACGTGCAGAAACAAGTAAAAAAGATATGAACCGAGGTTGAAATAAATAAATCTGCGAAGAAAGAGAAATGTAGGAAAAATCAGAGAATAAATATATATTGTGAAATAATTGATTCCTTACATCAAAAAAAATCTACAAGCGAGAAAGATTAATAGAAAAAAATTACAGAAAAAGAGAGCAATTATTATTAGAAACATACCAAGAATGTTTAATTTTCCAATAGATATCATCTGTAGAACATATTCATAGAATATAACTATTTTGACGTGACATGAATATGTAAATATGGAATATAATAATTGTTACTATTGCTCCTCGTTACAGCAACCGATTTTCCAAATCTCCAAATTTCAGATTTGTCAGGCTGTGCCTTTTCATTTAATTACGATCCAAACATATTATCAGAAATTGTTACAGAAGGTCGTCTGTAAATATTTATTGTTTGATTTGTATTAAAACTGATCGTATTTAATGCCTCTCGCGTACCTGTGTATAGGCAGGAGTTATCAAATAACCTGATAATTCGTAATTTATCGTCGTCACTCGTGATTTATCGGAACGATAATGTATGTACGTTGTTTCGCAGCTTGTCTGTTCGACTGCTATTTTACCGCTGTAGTATTGCTTGATTCATGAAATGCATGATTTCATAGCCGATTTCCAGCTTGTTGCGGGAGATATTATTTGAGATTTTCCAGAGGCGATCAACGAGTTCAAGGTAATTATAATATGGTTAATTAATGCGTGTTTTCTTTCCAATGTAAATAATACGAGCAATAATGAAGAACGTGTGCAATTGATGCGCGCGTGAAACGAAACGACACGAGAATGAATTAATGAGCAATGCATCCAGTCATCCGCAAACCAATATTACAGTATTTTATTAAATACGCACGTTTCGTGTTTACAATGCACGTACGTTGTTTACAACCTTACTTCACGTTGTTCCGAGTACTCAAGTGATGAATACTCAAAAATGTAAATCGAGATAATGCGAGTTACATTCAAATGTGAAACACAACAATGTTACGGCACAGCGACGACATATAATTGATCAATTTAATTAAATCAACATTTAGAATCAATGTTGATACAACTTGCTTTCCTGTGACACTGAACTCCGATTCTCACTGCCAGCTTCTCGTTTGCACGAATTCTCATTCATGTAATAGATATAGAGTAATTTCCACTTCCTCTGTGCCGAGGTGAAATGCAGGAAAATGCATATAAATTTAACAGAAACGTGAAATTAATTTACGGCCTTGTTACGAACGTGAAAGAAAACAGGCGATAACAAATTCCCCTCGCAAGTGTAATATTAATCCCTAAATGGTCAGGATTTGTGATTGTTTAATTCTGCGAGTTTTTAAACAGAGAGAACGCAACGCGACGACAACAAATATTTCGCGACACTCTCAAACGTACAATTAAACGGATTGTCAAACGTTGTATTCTACAAACAGTAAAACACGAACGATTCGTTTCAAACGATTTATCAAATATTTCCGCTGAACTGTAAAATTTTTCAAAATGTTTAAACAATTTTGAAATTTGCGTCGAACGGGGCGCTATATTACAGAGCAACGCTTAGAACATTTAACGTTCCGTTTCGAATAATAAAACGAAAACGATTCCGGTGGCCACGGGCACGTTCGTCGATCGTACAATGGCGATTTAAAAATTTAATCGTACTCTTAATCAGTGGCATTCACAACGCAATCAGAATTTAATCCGGCGGCATGGTAAACAGAACGCGACATTATATTTCACGGATAACGCGGCGTTGATACTTTTAACCACTCATTCTGCTTTATCGTCCCGCGAAATAAATAAAAGCGATCGCCGCGGCCACCAAGGACGCGAAAATTGGAAATTGAAAAATTTCCATCATTCGGGATTTCTCGTTCGAGCGGGACGAGCCCGCGTTCACGCTAATTTTAAACACTTCCGGTGAATTTTCTCTACCGCGAAAGGAATTATCCCTGCCTCGCGATACTCTTGCGATATTTGAGTTACCGTCCGGCCGACGGAATTAATTAATTTAAAATACAAAGGCAGACGGCTGGCTGCCGCGTTGTTTATGTTTCGTGCGTTTATATCGTCAATTAAATTACTCTGTTCACTGCGCGCGCGCGCGCGCGCGAAGCATTTTTTACATTTTACAAAAAATGAAAATACTGCTTCACGTTCCGCGCGGTACGAAAACACACTCACGCTGCCGGTTTATTTAACTCGGCTTGATTCACGGTATCATTTCAGTGGTCCGATTGAATTTTATGAACACACCACACAGGTTGGTGGAATTTTCTTTTCTCTATTTTCGCGCAATTATTGCTTTGTGTCTCGCGGTAATAAATTTATCGACGTTCATGAGAAACATTAATTGAAATAGTTGCAGTCGTTGCCAGTTAATTGGAACGGGACGCAACACCGAAGAAGAATTCAAATACGTCGAGAATGTATTTTAAAATTCGTATTAATCGCAAGATTACTAAATGACGATGTTATTCGGTGTTGTAGAATTGAACGTTATGTAGATAAATTATACGAGTCAACTAATTTCGACGGAGTCTATTGATTCAACTATCCTGGCTACATCTACAATCTACTACATATTCTAACTTCAGTAACCTAAACTAACTACATAAGACAAATTAGGTTCGAGTTGGTTGACTCACATAAAATAGACTCAACGTTAACTTTGTCCCAGTTTCGTGATTCCTTAGACGAGGACGAGACGTGTACATTACGATTTTAGACTGTGTATCTCTGTAATTATTGCAATTACTATTTTATCATAGATAGGTGTCTGTTCAACTATAAATTTTATCCAGTTTATTAGTGAGGTTTGTTTAAAAATTCTCTCGCTAATGATACGAATGGAATTCAGGTGATTCTGTTACTCCATTTGCAAACTTCCAACTTGTCAATTGGCCAATAATATTAATTAGTAAGAGACAGATCCAAAAAATAAAAGAAATTAATCGTACAACTACTCTATAATGTATGCAAAACATCTAACATACAAATAATGAAATGAGGTTAAATTATAAAAAAAAAAAATCGAGGCATCCTCTTTTCGATCAAGCTGAATTATTCTAAAATTTCAATGCTCGACTCTAAAATTTCAATGCTTCTCCCGTTTCAAGCGTGAATATCGAGCACGACGCCGACAGAAAAAAAAAAAAAACATGGATCGGGACATCGGCAGGTTCTCGATCATTTAGCATCCCTCGAAACTCGCGACCATCGTTCATTCTCTCGTTGATTATCGGAGAAGCTCGGTTACGGTGCACGCGAACGACGAAAGATGCTGGGAGAAATCGAAGAGGAGAGGATGAGCGATCATTGCGAGGCTACCGCGGGCTATTCTTCCGTGGGGAAGTTTTCCCCAGTCATTTTTCACGCCGGTGTAGTCCGACGGAAGGCCCGAGGTGTCCGGGCTAAATTAAAGAACTACATCATCAGTATCTGGGCTGGAAACGAAAAGCAACTGCTGGAAAATAAAGGAAAATAAAACCGAAGGATGAAGATGTGGTTGTATCCAGTCACGTTCGACGAAATACATAGATGTCGTCGGGTGGTTAATCTTCTTTTATTGGCGAAGCTTAATGGATGGTTCATCGAATGACGAAAATCTCTATGCAGACGAGTCTCTCTGCACAACAATTTTAGCCTCGTTTCGATCTCGCGAAGGTGTACGACGAGAGACAATTTATTGATGCAACTCTCTCGGCAGGTATTATAACTCGAGGAAATATTAATTTTTTTCACGAAATTATTTTAGGCTGAATCCTTGATGAAGCTTTTAACGGAAATGATACTATTCAAAGTATAATCTGTTGGATCGTTATTAAACGAGGATATTATTACTGTCGAAGGCTTTTGATTGAAAATTTCATTAGATAGGTATATATTATTCTATTAATATGCTAGTACATATTATTCTATCAATATGCTAGTAGTACGGGTAAACGTATATACAAACATAGGCCACATTTGTCGTGTGATTACTAAATTGAAGTCTATAACAATTTCTAACTGTCATATCTGTGAATAGATCCTCCGAGATTCAAGGAAAACAATTTGACTTTTTGATTCCAAATCTAAAATTGATCTTACGTGTCTTCTTCTCGCGTCACGAATTGATCTATGCAAGTCAAAGGGAGTCATTAGAAATTTCAGTCCAAGGGAGAAGCAGGATTTCAATTTCGTTCGAGACTGACCCAATTCCCCCAAGAAAGTCACGGTTTTCCAAGAAGAAACGTCTTCGTCGAGCACGAACTTCAGCCGTCAGAAGAGGAGAACGGAAGGAAATTTTCTCGCGTCTCTTGAAAATTTTTAATCCTTACAACTTTCGTCAAAATACTCCGCGGAACCTCATTACCCCTAAATACACGCTGGCCTGTAACATTATCGTTAAAACAATCATTAAACCGAGGTTTCGCAAGGCGTCTCGCCGTATCCCGCCAGCTATATAATTTTTCATCCGCTAAACAATAGTCCCGGGCAAACTACGTTGAGCTAACATTGAAGGCTGCCGCGCACGATTTGCAAGTTTCCCTCGGCTTTGTCCTTTTCTTCCTTTTCTTTTGGTACGCCAGCAGCCACCAGCCGTCCCCACCACCCCCTGCCGCCCGCCGTCTGTCTTTCGAAACGTCTTTCTTTCTCGAGACGAGCGGCTCGGTCCGCTTCGCGCCTCTCTCCCTTGTTCCGTTAAAGAACCTTGCGAAACCTTCGGAAACGTTCCTTTCTTGCCATCCGCGGAGGCCGCACTCTGCAGCGTCTTGCCGCGTTCACCGAGATAAAGGCGCAGAAATTCACCGGCACGCTCAAGTTTGTGAACGTATATATACTATACGCGCACGTGTGTATGTGTATGTGTATATGTTTATGTATACATAGATGAACGTTCAATGCACACATGGAGCACAGTTGCATGGTTGCGTTGCCCACGGCTCGAGTGGATGCGCCCCGTATTCCTCCGAGGAGGGGGAGAAATCAAGCGGGGAAACACTGAGCTCGACAACGAGGGTGGAAGAGGAACGCGGTAGAAGAAATACGCGCTTTAAAACGGCGTCGAGTGTATTACGAGTTTGGCGCGGAAGTTTTTCCTTTTTATGTAACGAGCACAGTTGGTAACGTCGAGCGCATTGTCGCAGCACTTGTACAATGAGTCACTGAGAGACAGCGCTGCAACGCGCCCCGGCAAAAAAAAAAAAAAAAGAAAAAAAAGAGAAGAGAGTCGGCGAGAGGACGCAGCGAGGGGGCGAAGAGTATAGGCGGTGGTTGAAGGAAATGTTGCAGAAGGAATAACGAAAAGATGAGGGAGGAGACTTGTACAACGGGCACGTTTGCAAATATACAGCTCGTGTGAGGATTTGTTCTGACGAAATTTTCTCTCTCTCTCTCTCTCTCTCTCTCTCTCTCTCTCTCTCTTTATCGCCGAGTTTCGGCGAAGTATAGAGATGTACATACATATGTACACGGTATACTTTTAACGGAATGTCTTGGCCGCGACAAGACGAGACAATACCTACCGCTTGCGAAAGCTTGCATCCAAAGTAATACACGAGTCGGGTATAAGCGAAAGTGGCGGGGATTGAATAAAACAACAGCAGCAGAGAGTGGAAGCAACCGGGCTGCATTTTTGTAATGCGTACACGTGGGTAGAGGCCATGTTGCGAGGCGGCGTGACAAGCGACATCTAGGTCAAGCAAATTGTTATTTCTTTTGATTTGCCTGACAATCGCGGGTTTCCTCGGGAACGCTTTGAGTGTTTCTCGTTGCCACGCGTGTTTCTTTCTTTTTTCTCCCTTTTTTTCTTCTCACTTTTTTATTCTGGTCCCTCCTTTTCTTCACCCCCATCTCGTTCGTCCAACATTCCCACAGCAAAGCGAAATCGCTAGCCGAATTGCTTCCGAACAACGGAGCATGTCGTTCCGGCTCGCTTCCGCGTGTTTGGATTGCACGTTGTTTGTTGATCTATTTATGAAACACGTTTGTTTGTCCGTTCTATTGGTGGTCGATTTTAATTCGCTAGCGAGCGATGAACGCATCTTTGCCAATTTATAGTTTTGATTTCACGCTGCAAATTGACAGTTTGCTTTTATAACGTGGGAATCATTTCTGCTTCGTAGTTTTTTTTACTTTTCGACAAAGCGCTTTTGTATCAGGTTCTATATTTCATTTTCATATTGTCAAATTACGTAGTCATATGAAAGTATTATTCAATGATAAATTTAATATACTTCTAGTGATAGAAGTAAATGCTGTGATAAATATAATTGGGATTTTATTTTGGCATTTAAATTTAGAACTAATATAATTTAGAACTAATATAATTAAATTTAGAACTAATACTCGCGTCATTTCAGTTTATAGACTAATTCATTTTACTGTTTTCTTTTTCTTCCTAACATCACGAATCATACAATTAATCAATTCTATGTGATTTTTAGAAAGCTAAATACTATTCACTTGTTTTACCAACGAGATGGTGACATTTTCTGAAAATAGTGTCAATTGGTTAAATCAAACACCAAACTTTATCAATCCTACGTAATCCTATCTAATTTTTGAAGAAACGACAAATAATGTACATTTACTCTATTTACAAAGTTCAGACATTTTTTGAAAACTGCATCGATTACTTTATTCAAACAAGTCAATTCTGCCATGGTCAATAGTAAGCATGAAATCGAAAGTTTGTCATTTCATTTCAAAAAAAGAGAAACTTTCTCACTTATACAGATTACAATATTACAATTACAGATTACAGATTACAATATTAATATTAATATAATCTCACCTTTCTTCGACACCTAGCGCAATATCACGTCGCATCGACTGGATGAATTCTTCGAAGTTAGCTCGCAACGAAATTAGATTACAACGTCGTCGATGAACAACAAGTTCAGTTTTGCCCAAGTTCCATCGCGGAACGTGGGTTTCAAGTTAAATTACCTTTCAGAGAACTGGCTCCTGTTTATGATAGAGCATATATTCCAACAGATGGTCTTTAACCGATATTTGTCCGATACTCCTCGATAGAACTGCGACGAACGCGTCGAGCATACAATACAATTGGTACACTTTGTTCTACAGGTGGCGTGGCTGCGAGTGGACACACAGACGATCCTCACGATCGCTACTCACGTTATTACGAAGAATCATCGGATCGCCGTGACACATAGCGGTCATCGTAGATGGTGTCTTCATATTCGCGACACCAAAGAAACGGACAGGGGATGGTACATGTGCCAAGTCAACACCGACCCGATGTCCAGCAACACTGGATTCCTCGAAGTAGTAGGTAATTAACTATTGGTATAAATTTCTTTGTAAAGCGCACATATTTATATTTATATTTATCGGAATATTTATATTTATATTTATATTTATCCACATTTATATTTATATTTATATTTATCCACATTTATATAATATAAATATTTATATTTATATTTATCGGAATATTTATATTTATATTTATATTTATCCACATTTATATAATATAAATATTTGTATAACTATTTATCATATTTATATAATATAAATATTTATATAACTATTTATAATATTTATATAACATAAATATTTATAATATAATATTTATATTTATCGAAATATTTTCTGCACATTGGATAATTTCGTTTTTTTCGACAAGTATCCTTAGTTGTACTTTTAACCAGTCAACTTCGTTTTAAACTATATTGTCATTATATATTTTGACAATTCACATTTGAAGATTTCTTTTATAAAATAATTTTTTTTATTCTGTGCATAATTTCTTTCTTGGTTGAACAGCAGTCTTACCTTTTTGGTAATAAAAAATATTCACCTTTTTATTTTTCATTCTTGATGTGATACTCCTCCCAAAAAAAAAAAAAAAAAAAAACAACAGCACAGAGTCAAAAAAATTTTCTTTTAAAATGGTCAAAAATACAACCGACGATACACGTCGGAAGAAACAAAATTATTTTCTGAACAACCAATATAATACTTGGATAAGAAAATGAGATTCATTAATTTAAGTTTGCTTCAAGTTTGACTTTATTGACTCTACAGTAACTGAAACGATTTAGTTATAGAACCGAATTAATCATTATCAAGCGATAGCGAAATATAGTTGGAAGTTTCTGCGCGAAATTTTCTAGCAAAATTTAGGAAATGAATGATCAACTTTGTATTCATAAGTATTCAATAAGCAGCAATCTACATCTGCTATAAAACTTATGACAGCTTTTTCACCAACGTATCATAATTTTCCAACAGCGAAAGTTGATCGCGATTTTTGCGAAGAAACTGGATTTCATACGAAGCCTGAAATTGTAAGAAACTTTGAAGGAATTTCGAATCTTTGGTTTCCATCTGTGTTTACATTCATTTTCAAGCGTTCGCGTGAAAATAGCAGCGAACGAAAAAAAGAAAAAAAGTAACGTACCACTGAATTCAGAAAAGTTCATAAATTTTTACGAGTGTCAGTCAGTTGTATTATTTACGTTCTGCACGGTTGTCTGGTTGACAGATATACTGTACGGTCATATATCAATTAATGGTAATTAAAAACTCCGATGGTCCAGATTTAGACTACTATCCATTGTATAAAACACACACAGAGAAAGAGAGAGAAAATATCTATTGCTGTTGTAGGATCGAACTGCTGGCAGATTTTTATTCAAGAATACAAGGCGAAACAATAAAAGTTACACCGCCAAATCCTCTCTGTAATGCAAATCTTTTCACGAATATTCTTTTCAACGTTAACTTCTCTCAACGAATTTGTCATCAATCCCGCGAAGAATTCGGGAGACACGCTCGCAATCGTCCAAGAAATTAAACGGGCTAACGCGTTTCGCCACGTCTGGCAGCGGTCATTTCATAATAAGTACGGAATGCGTGGCTATACTCGATAGTTAGACTTCAGCGAGCAGAAATCCCTCGGATCGGACAGACATGCACAACAAATCGTTTGTTGGCGAATCGTGCGTCCGAGATTGTCGACGGATTTGTATTGCGCGCATGTTTTCGAAACTCTCGCCGCCTTCTCGTGTCACCTCGGCGGCGCGCCTCCTCGGTGGAAACTCGACTAAGCACCGGGGCGGATTCAGCGTTTTCCGTCTACGTAACTTACGCTTGTCCCGCGGAACACGTCCTTTGGCTGGCGCGGGTATCCTTCTTCCGCGGCTATGCATCAACCGATCCTACCAGCCAACTTTCTTGGCACTTGGCACGCCGGCGTTCCTGTTACCGCCAACTTGTCAAAGTTCGCCAACTACCGGTCGCCTTAGAATCCACCATGGTGTTCCATGATTCTCACCGTCGAGTCACCCAGATATTTAATCCCTCGTCGTTTGCCCAGCTTTGTCGCGGTTGGAAAGAAGGTCAGCAGCAGGGGAACAGGTCTAATTGGATTGTAACGTCGAGTAGGATCGCTCGATGCTTTTCTGAAGAATGAGACGCCATTGTTTTCGCTGAAATGGTCTTAAAAATGTTCCCATGGATCAGGGAAAAATTGCCAATGAATATTTGGTCTCGTTTAGAAGTAAAAATTTTGGAGATTATTCGAAAAGAAAATCGGTTCGATTGGTTTAGAATATAGAGTGGGGTTGCTCGATGCTCTTTTTGAGAAATGAGACGCGAGTGTTGTCGTTGAAGTGGTCACGATTAAAACTCTTAAAAATGTTCGTTTTCGTGGATCAAGGAAAAATTGTCAGTAGAATATTTGGTTCCATTTGGAAGTAAAAATTTTGGAGATTATTCGGATGGGAAATAGGTTTGATTGGTTTGGAATATAGAGTAGGGTTGCTCGATGAAGTGTTTCCGTAATTAGTTGAGATGGTCAAATGCATAACCCTGTCTTTTGTTGTATAGTATTTAATTTCGCGTAGAAATCAAAAAATGGAGGAATTATTCTTCGTAAAAAAGAAAGATGACTAGATGGAAGAAAGATTTGATTAATGAATAATCAGTTTATAAGTAGGTTCTCTTGATATGATCTTACTGTCTAATACTGTCACACTGATACAGGTCAGATAAAAATCTGTCGTTCGAATTTATAGAACAGAAAAGACTGAAACAATTTATTCGACATAGATTCAATTCTTTAAATACAAGTAATGTTGTAAACTAAAATTATAGTTTGTCACTGGATCAATTCAAGTATAAAATTTGTAATATTTTGCTCGTAGAGTCATAATTGAATTCCCTCTTTTCAACGATTCCTAAGTAGACGATTTTCCCTGTTATTTTGATTATTGATTGCATAGTGTCTCCGATTTGAATTACCGTGACGAGGATAAAAGGAGTCGATTTTTAATTAGTCTCGAGATTTTATCTAGTACGACGTATTATCAATACTTTTCTGGTCAAAATCGAATGCAAACCGGAATAATTCAAGGAACGTGACGCGAAATTAAATTGGACAGTATAAATTAAAATTACAACTGCCCGGAGAGCTCAAAAATTTTAACAACGTTCCTTCTCGCATACACCGCGTACACGAAAACCAGTTAACACCAGCTACGATCTTAACGAGATTGCAAATGAGCCTCCGGCTATAAATCCTCCCGATTACAAATCCCGCACACCCTTACAAACCCCTTTACCCTTGCCGTCCAGCGTCTCTGACCTATCCTCCCATTACCGGGCGGACTGTTCCTCCGAGACCTTTCAAAGGTGGAAAAGAAACACCGGCGGAGGAAACATCAAAGAGTGACGAAGAGCCGAGTGGAAGCGAGGAAGCGTTTAGCGTGCAACCGCGAGTCCAGCAGGAGTGTAATCAACGTGTGACGTCGAGGATGGAAAGGGCCCGGTATCGCCAAGATAGAGACACCTCTCGGAGTCCAGAGTCACGTTGCTCCTCGGTAGATTGATGCCGGATTTGCCGCGGCGTCCGATGCAAATGTATGTAAAGTGCACACCGCGTATATACCGAAAACCTTCGTGGCCGATTGTACTCTTGGGCGGGCTATTAAACACCTTCCTGGCGACCCGGTGCTCCTCGCCGTAATAACCGGCCGGGCAGTTCGCCACCGCGAGAAGCCCATTTGCCAGTCGCCGAGACAGTGGAACGGAGAACGTGCGCCAGAAGCGTACCAAGGCTTAACCCGTGCTTCCTAACCCCTCGTTAAATTTCTTCTTTATCGTTTTCGACGATCGAGACACCCGCTCCAGGTGTCAGAATAGCTGGAGGTCGTACCGTCAGAGTCGATCGTACTCTTGTTTCTCGCGCCGGTCAACACCGGTTTGGCTCTCTCTGGATCGACGATCGATCGGCAAAAAATTTAGGGTCGCTTCTAAAATTTCGCGAGTAAGGATCATCTCGGTACTCACGGTGGATACTAAATTTTGAAATTACTTTAGTAGAGTAGTACAGGTGCGGACGTGGTCTGTCAAATGTCAAACGTCCTTCACATTGAACCATTCAGAGGTTGATCAAATTGAGAAATTCACCACGATTCATGTTGATCGAGTCGGGAAGTACAAAGAGATCAATAATGTTTAATACTACTATTTGTTCGTATCTATCTTTTACGAATTCACAATGTCTCATGAGAATTGAATAATTAATTTAACGATGAATAATTAATTCGTTAATAAACTAAAATTTCTTCAGAATTGGACACCAAAGAAATTAAATTAATTTTATTCGACGTTACGAGGTTAAAATGATTAAATATTATTCAATCCGTCGTGTTCGCGAGGAAGACAGTTCCTCAAAGGACAGGTTCCACCCATTGACCCGAGCATAATTCGACGATTCGGGACAGATGGACCGAGATGGGCTAGAAACGCTGATGAATCCGTAAACGCGGTAAGATTATATGTCCATGGGAAGGGAAGAGAGGCGTTGTCGGTCGCCTGGAGCAGCTCGCTGGACGCGCGTAAATAAGTTAGCAGACCGTTTCTGCGAGTAATTAAATGCGCTCCGCGGCGACGTCCTCGACACAAACACGCGATTAACTTTCAAATGGAATTCCCGAAATTCCATTAGTCGGTGGACAAACTGAAGGGGCCGGCCCTTCAAGCGTGCCCGCGTGCACTATAATTTCCAGGGTACCGGCGGCGACGCGGAACCCCTGAACGCAAAGCTCTTAAGCTTATCGCGAATAACCCCCTCGTTAAAATCCTTCCTTTATCGCGGACGCGTTACTACCTACTTGACCGCTGCACACTGTGAAATTGCCTGTTCTCACTTTCGTGTTCGAATGGTGGTACGACGTTTAGCCCGAACGAGAATTTCCCGATTAAATTGTGGAATTACAAGGCTGGCATTTCGAGGTGCGCGCGTGTGTGTATGTACGTGTCCGTTTGCTTCGTCGTTGGCGTAAACTTTGAGATCATCCTTCCCGTTTTCTGATAACAGGAAATTCAATGCAGCAGAAGGTTGTGAAATGGCCAGTGTTGTTTATCGTACGTTTCCTTTTTCGTATCGTGAAGAATTGAGCAAATATTGTACAGAGTTGTCTTGTACTTGGGAAGAAATGTAGTTTAACACGGGAAAAGGTTATTGAACAAGCATTTAATTGCTTGCTGCGGTATGAAAAGTCTTCAATTGGAGTTATTTCATACTCGAATAAATGTATTTAAGCGTTTATGGTTTCGGAAATATTATTAATATACCGTACATATCGCCACAATGTACGAGGCTGAGTGATATTTTCAGAGCAAACGAAACTACATTCGTGCAGTACTATTATCCCGAGAGTTGTTATTTCTGATTTTACAGAAATATATCACAGCTGAGGAATTATCGCGTGTAAATATGTTACGCGGAGTACATGCTGCTTATGATCCCGTTGAACTTTCATTTGTCCAAACAATGCGTTCTGTTTTCTGTTCCCTACGATTGTATATCGTTTCAAAATAAATAGCGTATTTCAAAGTATTCAATCTTCGCGTCACTTCCAATATCAATGTGGTGTATTAATTTACAGTAATTGATTATGAACAATTACTACGGAAATGAATGTACACGATCAAATTGTACGATTGTGTCGCAGCTGTGCGACAGATGTTTCATTCAAATTCATATAAAGTAGCAGAATTCATAAGCAAATCATTTTAACTCGCAGGGTAAAATTGGCGCAGAATTTTGAAATTGTTTCAATAGAAAATACAAAGGGGCACCGAGTATAGTACGTAGAATAAAATTTTTATACTCTCGTTCCATTTGGTCAATTATTTCAACAGTAAGAAAGTAGAATGATTATTCAGATTAATAAATAAGAACGTCAAAACAGAGTTAAGTTTTGTGTTCCCACATTTTTCATATCGATACCATTCCTCATAATCACTTTTTAAAATAAAATTACTTATCTGTTTAAAAATTAATCAATGCGTTTCTTACCTTAAAATTGCTTTGATGTTCCACGAGAAAATATTATTAAATTCGAGGTTCGCTTCAATTTCAATTTGAAATTTAACGAAATTTATCGTACGAGGGAAAGGGAAAATGCGAAAATGATATCGTCGCGTTCACATATTTCCTTTTTTTTTTTTTTTTTATTTTTGAAACACGTATCGTAACACGATTTAAATTTATTTCACACATCTCCTATTAACAAAATGACGAACCCGTTTCGCATCGCGTCCAAAATTCGCGAATAATGCTCATCGGTGACGAGTGTAGCGCGAAACATGCATAGCGTGCAGAGAAAGTTTATAAACAGCTTTTAACATAACTGGTTCATCGTGTAAACGCATGGCGCGGTTGGAAAGAGGTCGTTGGGGGATGAAATGCCAGGACGAAAGGGAAGAACTATGGCCACGTTGTCGAGCGGAACACGTGCGAAATAATAAATTCGGCGCCGATTGTTCCGCCGTATCAATAAATATACTATCTGCGGATACCATGGCTTTTTGTCGATCCGTTTGCGCCCGACGTAGCCTGAGCGCCGAAAATAAATTACGCCAACGCGTAGCTTAATATTTTTCTCTACGGCCCGTTCCAATTGCTTTTCTCTCTCCTCGAATGGCTTTGCATTTACTTGACTCTTCGCAGTCAAATTTCTCATCCTCGTGCTCTCTCGTTTCACCTTTTTCTTTTTTTTTTTTTTTTTTTTTTTTTTTTTGTTACTTATACGACGGTGAATTTTGTAGATATTCACCCGTGAATCGTGTATCGTGAATCGTGCTCGGGAATGTTTATTGATTCAGCGCTTGAACGTGTGACAATTATACATTTCTATGATATGTACACACATACATACGTGGTTTCAAGGAGGCAGAGTAAATGGAAATTATGGGGTACGAAGATTGTATATTGGTGTTTCCAAATATTTATTATAGCCCCGAGCTCATTTATCGACTCGCGATTTACACATCGAGTGAGGTATTGAACGACCAACGTTGTTCAAAAACAGGTTGGAGAACAAATTATCTTATATAAATAAGATATAAAATAACATGTAAATTGTCTTAAAAGTTATTTTATATAAAATCTTAAATATCTTATGTAAAAAATTATTTAATCATCTTGTATAAATAAAACATGATAACAACGGGCCAACTCATCCAGGAAAGAATTAAAAAGTTAGAGAGAAAATAAAGAGAGAGAGTCTGATTTTCATTTGTTTAGATCTCCGAAGCACTCCTTTAAGAAATAAAACGTTCAATTCTGTAGCCGATATAAGAGCTCATTTTGCATCTTACTTTGCATCACGGACACCAGATTTCTACAAGAGGGAGAACTTTTGAAGCAGAGATGGCAAACTGTCATTGATAATAATTTTTAGGAAATTATATAATTTAATTAAAAAATAAAAATGTTATCTTCTCACAAATTGTTTACAAGTGCAAAATAGTTGATTACTTATTGCACGAGAATATATCAATCAATTAAATTATTAATGGATTTAAAAGGTAGAGCACAATTTTATACCTGTTTTTATACTATTATATATATATTATTGTACGAGAATATTAAATTGTTAATTGTTGATAAATTTAACAAAAATTTTATACAATTTTATACAGTTGACAGATATGCTATTGCTCAAAGAAGTATCCATATAATTTATTTGCAAAATTATTGTTCCTTTCGTCGATAAAATTCCCGTTTACGCTCGTTTGCTCGTCATTTGACTTTCTAGTTAATCACATAATACTCAATACGTTAAAAATTCCCGCGTTCATTTCCTTCTGCTTATAAGACTGCCTATCGCTCTAATCAACGTAACAAGATGCGCAAGGGCGCGAGACTTGCTGGAAAAGTTTACGTTACTTTCGAACACCTCTCCTTGCGAAAAGTTGGCTCTTCAACTACTTTACCTTCAGAACACGTCTTCCGGAACTCGCAGGTGCGACAGGATAGAGAGTTCTTTAGAGAGAGGGCCTAGCCTCGATGGTGATCTTCGTACAAGGATAGCGAAAGAAAGCTTATGAACATCGCTCGCTGGCTGGATCAGTTCTGCAAGAGAAGTTGCGATATTTCGCAAGATTATGTTTAATAGCTTTAATTGGAGCGCAATAAGCTTCGTGTCCTCGAAGGAACTTGACAGAAATTTGAAAGAAGATGAATACTTTTATTCGTAGGTATTTGGGTATCTGCTAGTCTTCGATAAAAAATGAAAAAAAAACGAAGAATTGGAATTTTGTTGGAGGAAATACAAAATACAAAATTCGCAAGGGAACAATGAATTGGTAATTATGAGAGATCTTTGTCTACATTGTGAAATCATTTGGAGGATGTGAGAATTATAAATAAGAAAAATTATTGAAAATTTAGTAATATAAGTTTCAGATTTCCCTATAAGTTTATGTAAAATGATAGAAATTTTAGTAATTTTGTAATAACTTTTATAGTATCGTTTTCTGGAAATGTTAAAGTATTTAATAACCGAACTGTAGGTAAATTTTAAATTTGAATTAAATTCATCAATCAAGAATAAGTGCTTTATTTAAAAGAAATCATAAATGAATGAAAGAATAACCTAAGTACAATAATTAATTAATAAAAATCTGGAGATGGAAATATTTATTAGTCTAGAATTACTTTATTACTATTGATTTTTCTTGGTTTGTTCAACAAACTGTCTAGAAAACTTGGCTGAAAACTATTTAGTTTTTTCTGGGAAATTTTCAGCTGATTAACAGACCATTAGCTTTGGATATAGTGTTCCTTCCATTGCAAACTTGGTGTACTTTTTCTAAAGAAGTAACTGCAATAGCATCTGTCTGTGAGGAAAGTTCCCTTCGGACTTGGAATCGTTTGTCAAGTATACGGGGTTCTAAAGATCGTTAAAAACTAATTTCTACTTGCTCTTGAAAAGCTCTTCGGATATGACAGGTCTTATCGTGGAGGGTGAAAGAAGCAGAAACTTTAAAATCGAAATTTTCAACTTTTGGCAACATAATATAGTTCTTCTCTCTCTCTCTCTCTCTCTCTAAGATAACATTCTCCATTAGCTCTCTAATAATAACACTCTACGAGTTACTCTATTCTTTAACGAAGAATAATAAAAATATATTAGTAGTTTATTCTTAAAAGTAACAAATTTCAAACAAGAATATGTTCAATTGCAAATAAAATTTCGTCTCCCCTTTTCTATTTAAATCGTCAAATATTTTCAATACTAACATCACAGTTCCACGTATTAAAAACTGTCAGTTATGAAATTTCAGATTTCCTATCTTCAAATTTTAAATTCCAAATTTGTCTTTCAAACTTGAAACTTGAAACTTTGAATTTTGAAGCTCTTCAAGTTTGAAGACTGTTCAATTTTACAAAAGTTTCCGATAGTTTTAAATGTTTCATTTGAGAGGTATCAAAAGACTTTGAAAGATTTATTTCTTGGTTGTGTTTCAAACGCTATTACAATGAAATATTTACTATAATTCAGGTTCCCATAATAGTTCAATGTCTTTCGTTACTGAAAATTGTATATTTTTGAACAACCTTCGTGTGAAACAATAGTTCTTATAATTTTTGCACATCTTCATGAAACTTGATTGACGAAATATAATATTTGATAGATTTTATCTTAAATTCAAAGTAAGTGTAGCTTAGCTGAACAGTAGCACTCTTGATTCAATTAAATTTTCATTTCATGTAAAATGTTTCGAAATTTCTTTCACTTTGTTCATGCGACACAAACACACACACACACATACGTTTTTTTACTTAATGGAAAGTTTATTTTTTTTAATTGCATTTTTACAATTCACATACTCATAACAATTTACCCTATTGAAATAAAAAAAAGATATACATCAATTGAATTTGGTCGTTGTTTCAGTTTTCCAATCAAATTTTCTCGAGTTTGAACAATTTTTTCTTAATTTTCGAAAAATATTTCCGACATGTGAGAGAGGTGATTGATATGTATATTGAAGAATATTATACGATATGTATATAAATAGAGAAATATTCGGAATAGAGACGAACTCCGTCTGCGCAGATGTAACGTTTCAACTGCTAACGAGCTAAAAGCTTCTAGAGAACCATTCGAACGAACTAGTGTCGTATTTTGACGATCGATACCACTACTGTCCAATTAAAAAAACGTTAAATGCCACTTTGCAAATTCGTAGCAGATATTGATCCCAGATATTGTTATTTAATTGGAATCGGAAAGAAATTTGACAATCTCTGTATCTACAAATTTCTTTTCCATCTCTAAATCTATAATCTTTTTTTTATTACTACAATTTGAATTTCTACGAACAATTTATGTTACAAAATGAGATATGAATTACGAATACATTTTCTTTTTAGTACCAAAAATACTTTTAATATCTATCTATAATTAATTAAAGTTAAAGCGGAAAATATGAATAATATTGAAGTTAGTGCCAAAAAAAGACTATACGCGCAATAATTTTCAAAACGAAGAATCATCGGATACTATTACGACTGGTTTAGTAGTTGAGGTACAAAATGAATTTAATTTAATAATATTCAATGCTTCACTCTGTTCCGAGATAAATAAATCTCTGCGCGAAACAATCGCAGAATCGTTAAATTCAACTTTCCGTCTTTCAAAAATTTCCACAGTTTTCATCGCCATTCAGTTTATATAAACGAGGGATCGCGAGCAAATGTACTGTATAGACTGTGTAAGCCCTAAATGCCGGGATTAAAAAGTGAAACTGCAGGTATCGTTTTAATCGATAAAGCCACGTCCACTCGCGGCAGTTTAAATTGAAATTATAACCTTCAGCAAATTGAAGAGCGTGGTTATCATCGCGCGCCACGATATGCCATTTAATTTGCCCGGCGCGCGCGAAACAAAACACTTTCCCTTCGACGATTGAAATGACGATTAAAGTACCGGAGCGTGGCCAATTATCGCGAATCAATGGCATGAAACAAAAGCCCGTGCCGTGGCCCCTTCGTCCCGCTTAACGTTAAGGGGAAAAGAAAATCGAGCCACACGGCGCTGCGATAATAGTCATTTAATTCTTTCTTTCAGAAATTTTCAAGCAATTTGCCCACAATTTGCGCACAATTTTCCCCCCACACGTGAAATATTATTTTTCTTTTCTTTTTTTTTTTTTTTTTAATCTGCAACTCATTTCGTTCAGTGGAAGGTTCAACATGAAATGTGAGATATGGAATTATTTTTATACCGATTGGAAATTTAGAAAATTTAGAAGGAATTTATATTTTTTTTATTTTAAGAGATTTAGAAAATTCGATGATTTAAGAGATTCAGAAGAATTTTAACGTGCATTATCGTAAATTATTTGAATTATTGAATCATTGAAAATTTATTGTGCAATATGAAATAAAATATGTTTAACAATTTCGAAAGTGATTCGTCTCCACGCTCAACTAACATTAGACATTCTTCTTTAATTGGAAGAATTGCAATTTGAAATTGCAAAGGGTCTTAAGAAAATTATCCATAAGAGTTCGAGGATTTATAGTATGTCACGATTCACGAACTGTTTAATTAAACTAGATTACAGAAGCGATGCTTTTAATGTAAAATATAAGTTTGTATCTTCTTGTAAGGATGGATGAGTTTAATTTACTCGTCCATAAGAAATGATATTCGATCAATTATAATGAGAATAAAATTAACGTCTATTAATTTGATCAGTGAAAGTGAGAGTCGTCGTTTCTTCTCTAAAATTTTATCAATATTTTTAAACGTTCAGAAACTACTTTCCACGAAATTTCATAATGACCATAATTAAATAATACTTAGAAATACACGCACTTCATTTGAAGAAAAGAAAACATGCATCAACGAAATTCACTCAGTCTCATTTCTATTCGCAGTATTCGCAATACTAACGTCAATGTTCTATTCATCTAACATGTAAACTCTAGATTCTTTGAGAGTAAAAAACTCCTAAATGCAAAAGTACAGTTAGCAGGAATATCCGTTATGACGTTATAATCTTTTAACAGGTGGAACAATGTCTCTGTTTAAATTCATTCGTTTCGTTCGTATATATATATATTTAAAATAGATATTCGTAAAAGTTTGCTTCGAGAGAAAGATCGGCGATGCAACGATGGTGAACCACGTTCGTAGCGGCGAAGCTAAATTTCACGGAAAGTTCCGAGTGATCGACAGCACCTTAAACGGGTGGTCAAACAATAGGGACGCGGATCGGTGAACCGATCACGTCGCGACGTAACGCAACGCCGTTCAAGCGTATTCACGATCAACCGGGCGATTCGCCGGTTTTACGACCGGGCTGCGTCGACGATGCGTCGATCGCGGTGTTGCGCAATATTTGCGAATACGCAACGAGACATCGGTAGATCGGGTCCAGATAGCCATCTATTCAACCGAATGGCGTGGCGTTCGAGCGTGGCCCGGTGTACGCGAATTGTACACGATGGAGGCGGGCTGCTATCGTTGCAATGTGGTCATTGTTTCAGTACCACCGGATATCCTGGACGACTCCACCAGCACCGACATGGAGGTACAAGAGGGTAGCAACGTAACGTTACGATGCGCCGCCACTGGTACCCCCAAGCCGAAAGTCACGTGGCGACGTGAAATCGGCGGCACCATCGCACAGTCGAATTCCCACGAAGGTACGCATTTGAGAGGTAAACGCATCTTACCGATCAAAAGTGTTGAACGTTCCGTTTCGTTCTGTGTTGATTCTTTGCTGTTTCGTTCTGTGTAGAATCCAAAATACTCTGAGCGAGACAATCACCATTGGATATTGGATTTTAGATGATTTATTTAAATATATTACACACAGAACGTGTGTTCAAATTTTTGACCGGTAGCGTATAATATGACTTGGGTGATATTTTTTCTTTTTTATGTTTTATTTGCATCGTTACAAGTATCATTACAAATTTCGTGAAATAACTTTGGTTATACGTTATACGTTATACGTTATTATACGGAAATAAGTTTTTAAGTTTCATTTAGGATTTATAATAAATTAATTTCGGAATTTATCATTATATCATATCAATTTCATTTTTAAAATTAGATTATATATATGTGCATTGTAAATATAAATTTCATTCTTATATAAAATTAGGTTTCATGTTATAAATTTAGGTTATAGTTAAATTATATTATTTACAGTTGGACAGGTGATTTTGAAGTCTCTTTATTTTTATTAAATACACTTGTTTCAAAGAACTACGATTTTCATTAAACATTTGATTTCTGACTGTGAACACATACATTTTCGTAGTTTACTGTCAAATTAGATTATATATTGTATATATATGCATTGTAAATATAAATTTCATTCTCATATAAAATCAGGTTTCATGTTATAAATTTAGGTTATAGTTAAATTATATTATTTACAGTTTGAGAAGTGATTCTGAAGTCTCTTTATTTTTATTAAATACACTTGTTTCAAAGAACTACGATTCTCATTAAACATTTGATTTCTGACTGTGAACACATACATTTTCGTAGTTTACTGTCACTCGTCAACATTGAAACATTGCACCCAATCTTCGCAAATGATCTGCTCTAATATTTTCATTGATCGCATGTAGCCTTACTTGAATATAACTCAAATTCGGCGCAATTTGCCATCCAATTCGTCTCTTGCTCCTCTTTGACTCATTCGCGCCGAATAGAACTACGGTGTTACATATTCCCTTCTCTCGTACCTTGGTCCATTTATGCCTGCGCTCTGTCTGCCTGCAGACATTGTTATCCTGCAATCGTTCTCGCCTCGTTCTCCGTATATTGCCACTTCCCTCGCGTCGAGAAGCACACTTTCCCCTCGGTGGACTTTCCTCCGACGAATAAACCTGCGACAGACACACGATTCGTCCTCTCTGATTGCACGAGATCTTTATTGCGAGGATAGACTAGCGGTGGTCGGATTTTGACAGCCACGTCGGCTGAATGAGATCGCATTCTCTGTTCGTTTCTTTTGGCACTTGGCACTCGTACTCGGCCACGAGGTGTCTTGCGAAGAATTTCGACTTTCGTGTGAGATTTGAAGAGTATTCGAAGAATTTTTAATTTGAACCTTATATGCTGGCATACACACTGTAGAACTTGTCAAACGTTTGTTTTTTTCTAGTAAAGATTGTTGAAAAATTCTCACGAATTGCAAGGCGAATTTATGCACAGCTTGCTTCAAATATTCTTTAGTGATTCGAATAATCGTTTATTATCCTAGTTCAATATTGTGCACGTATTTGTTTATTTTTGGTTTGTTTACGATAGAATTAAAATACTATCATAATTTACAACTCTTGAGTATTGCTCGAACAGTATAGCGTTTGCAATTTCCAAGTGTCGTGACTAAAAATCTTAACTGTTGATCAAAGAGCAAATTGATTAAAAAATTTAAATTTTATTTGTCCTTTGTTTCAAAGTATGTGAAAACAAATGATAGAAGTATAAAATCTAAAGTGAAACGTAATAAACGTTTACTTTGCTAGCTCATGTAATATTGCTTCAATAAAATTCAACAAAACGGTCCCGATTTAGCACAAGTTAACATGTGCAGGAGAGCATAATTCAATTTTGCTGTGCGAGAGTAATTAGAGTTGTATTTCGATACAATTTAACGCGGTCAGTTGGCACGAAATTTGACTTCTGCAAAATGTATAGGAACAGATGAAAACAATCGATGAAACGAACCAAGTTAGTATTGCGCATCGGTGGAATACTAGGCTCGCTGATTTAAAGTTTCGATTCGTGATTAAGCGATTTAGGAAATTTGGAAATCGTAGAAACGATTGAAAATCACGGAGATTTGAAAATGCCAAAAATTTTCGAAAATTTCGAAATTTTGAAACTACGAACATTTGAGAACTTGATTATTTCAAAGTTTGAGGCAGCAAAAGTCTAGAAACTTGAAAATTACGGAGGTTTGAAAATGCGAAGATTGAAAATTGTGAAACTTTGAAAGTTTGAAATTTCGAAACTACGAATACTTGAGAACTCCAACGTTGCAATGAAACAGCGAAAACTTTGAAGATTGTTGAAAGCTCGAGAATTCGAAAATACCAGATAATTCCTGAAAATTTGAAAACCTAAGAATTTGCTAGTTTAAAATTAAAAGTTCAGAAGGGAAACTTTTTTTCACGGCATCTGCTAATCATCCAAGCTCGTTAAATCAACCTACATTTCTATGCCGTGTTCGGCTACTTTAGCAAACGGCCGTGGTTAATTATAATCGAAGCGCGGGTCGAAAAATAGTTCGTTTTCGGTATTACAGCGAAAGGTGAATCCAGTTAAGCATTGATCGTGTGCTTTACTGTCCATGCATTGTAATTGATTGACGGTCTGCAGTAATACGTTTATGGATGTCGCGCGGTGTTATTCAATGTGTTTTCGGTCACTGACTTTCCTGTCACACGCGCGCAAATGTAACGAGGGTAACGTTATTCAAAAACGGTCCGGTCCTATTTTGGTCGATATATTTGACACAATTACTCGCACGACTTTACGCGCGGGAAGGGGAGGGGGGAAAAAACAGTACATCCAATTATAATTCAGTGGAATACCATTTATTATTCGATTAATTATTCTCGTTCCTATAATATAACGCGGGTATCAATCAAGAATTATTAACGATCTCTAGAGAATTCTAATTTGAAACGGAACGAGTCACGAAAACGCTCGATGAAAGCAAATTGCCAATAAATTTCTAACAATAATCTGTCTATGATATGTTGAACGGATTGGTCGCTATCGTCGAACGATGTTAATGGCTATTGATATATTATTGATAACTTAATAAATGATATCGTTAAAGTACAGATAAGATAAATAGGAACATAGCGGAATATAGCGCGTGGAATGTATCGCGTGGCAAATGCATCACTGGATTGTGAATGTCGTGTGTAAATTTGTAATTTTACGAGTACAAGTACATGGAGATTTGTTTCGGTCGTTAAATATCATTCGAGAGTATCTCGTGTACATATATTCCTTGTATCGGTACATTTTTCACGTTTTCATACCTTTAATTCTTTCTTCGCTCGTTTCATTTCTGTTTCTGCTGCTGTATGGAAAAACAGAAATGAAAATAAATACATTCGATCGAGAGTGTCACGAGTGAGCGAATTCTGCAGGAAAGCTGATAATGATTCATCGTGCAATTCTGTTATATTATATTATTATACGTTATCGTATACGACAGAGTAGATTCTCGCGCGATTTTAAATCGCCCACAAGGACGAACACTCGTAGTCCGAGTAAACCCAACGACCACCTTTCACCCTCGATCTCTTCCCTATCTTTTTCCACCTTTGCTCTTCCCCGAGCATTCGTTTCCTCGCCGCAAGCCAACCAATTAAACGTCGTTGGCTCCGTATGGCCAAATTAATGCGTCGATACTTCAATTATATAAATGAACCTGACAGCGCGTCTCGATAGCCAAAGTGGAAACGAACGAGGATGGACCGATCTATCCACCGATTCGATAAAATCAATACCAGCTCGGTTTCCTTATCTGTTCCCCGTGGATTCCAGGTGGAATCGACGCGAGGAGGCCAGTTTCAGTTTTTAACTTCATTCAAAGCGTCCACCTTTGCGTCGTTTCGTCCAACCTTTCGTCCCTTAATTACCATTCCTGATCCCTTGTTCGAATTACTCTCAGTTGCCTCTTCTTCTCTTGCCGTTCCGTTCTCTTTGCCCGATACGCCATTTCTCCGTTCCTCCGATCCACCCCTCGGCTCCCTCGAGGCGTCCCGTGACTGTTCAACCTATTCCGTGACTAATTGCACACGGAAGTGCAGGGGACGTTTCGAATTGTACGGTGTGCAGGTGCGTAAGCAAAAGGGTTAGCCGAACCCTTTCCCTCTATCGTCCTCTTCTCTCCCAACCCTCCTTCTGTCCCCTTGTCCACGGTCGTTCGCAACCCTCTTCGCCCTTTGCAGACCTCGAGTTTAAACGCCTAAGACTTGGCACCGGCGAAACGATCGACACAATTGTCCAACGTTTGTCGCTTGTATCGTCTGAGCGGTGTAATTCTTTTAAACGATCGAGCTTCGATTCGATCCCCGTTGATCGATGTGCTTAAGTCTAATATTTTTATAGCTCGGTCGAACTGACGTAGAATCGAGGTATGAAATGGCTGTGTCCTTTCTTTATCCTTTCTGGAAGGAACTGACAGTTTTAAAGGGGGATCTGTAAGGATTGGAAGTTGCGAGAGTGGGCAAGAATTGGAACGGTCGGGATCCGTTTCTGCTTCTGCTTGGATCTGTGGAAGCTTAACCTGGAACTGTCTTCTCTGGCCTTGGACGAAATAACAGCTGAGCTGGTTTGACAAATCGCGCGATCACGTTTGAACAGTCGTTTCGATCGTCCCTGCCAGTTACTTTCCCAGGATTTTGAATGAATCTTTAATTCGCCGGGAGGATTTTGTTCTCTGATGAGTTGGCACGGGAAAAATTTTGCAAAGTGAATGTTTTAGCGCGTTTTGAGGTTTCGAAATTATCGAGGCTCTGAAATTCCACTGAAATTCCAAGTTCCAAAAATTTCAAAATATCTCGGATTTATACAGCTGCAAAAGTTTGAATTCCCGAAATTTGGAAAAATTTCGAAATTTCTAAAATTACGAATTTGTAAAATTGTGACATTTGAAATTTCAAGTGTCTAAAAATTCCGAGAATCCTCTCAAGTTTTAACCAACCAATGAACTCCGAACAATCATACTGCTTTTCTTCATTCGAATATACATCATCTTCTCGCGCTCATCGCGCGGCACTTGAATCAAGGCAGTCCACCTTCGAATTTCATACGGAATTCTCAAAAATCTCTTCAGTGCGTATATACCGAAAGCTTTGAAAGCTTCGCACCTGCACATCCCGATGTATCGGGATCCAAAGTTTCGACGTGAAAGAAAAAGGGAACGCGTGTATGTGTGTGATCGATATCAAGGCGAAAGGGAATTTCGTCGGCGCGGCCAGAAGATAGCAGCGAAATTCCAGTGATTTATTCACCAGATGAACCTTTTATCGTCCTAGCCTGGTTTTAAGGAATCGTTTAAAGCATTTGTCGCCGCTGCTTCTTTTTGTTCTGCTCATTCGCTTCTTCTTCTTCCTCGCCAGCTGTCGATTCACGACAGGAGAAGCGGTTCGATTCCATTAAGCGATAAGTAGAGGAAAAATAAAATATTCTCTCGATCCTCTGTACATACCTCTCTCTCTCTCTCTCTCTTTTCTTTTGTCTTCCTCCCGCGCCTCTGTTCCCTTGACTTCCACTTTTGAACTGGACTGTTTCGCAGTCGACGAAACTCGATGACGGCCTTGGTGAAGGTGAAGAGCAAAGTCTTCTCTCAGGCGAACAGCTAGGAAACGATATTAGCGGCAATTGGCCAACTACGCTTGACACATGGAACGAATCTCAATGGGTTAAACGTTTTTCTCAACAGGTGTTCAAAAGAATATGCCTTTTTTACGTCTCTGTCGTCGCAGATTCAATTACCGGAGCGCCCCTTCCCTTTGAAGTGTGAACTCGGAGATCTTGCGATTGCATTCTCTACCTGCTTGCCGTTTGAGTCGAAAGTTTACAGCGAGCTGGCCCCTTGACAAAAAGTGTGTTTGATTTCTCCTTCGTCGTTCGTTACGAATCTCGAGCCCCTCGTTCGATCTGCGTTTTCATTTCTCAGTTCTTTGGAAATTAATCGCTGGACGGCGTGGCGAAAAGGGGAGAGATCGGAGTCTGACTGACGATTGGAAATTGGAAACTGAAGATTAGTAATTCGCATTTGGTAGATTTCAATTTAGAGTTCTTTTTCTCGTCCTAGCTCCAAGCTGTGTTCAGCGACGGGATGAGAAATTGGAAATTTTAGTGGCTGGGAATTAAAAATTAGTGGTTGGCGTTTGATGTGTATGTTTGTTCGTCGCAGTTTAGAGAATATTAATTATTTAACGACGGAGTGGGAAATTGGAAGCTTTAGTAAGATTGCTAAATGTGTCGGCATTTGACAATTATTGGTTATAACATTGATAACTAACAATATCGAAAATTAGTGAAATCGTCAAAAAATTGACAATTGTTATTGGAAACTTGTAACTGGTATTTGATTATTGAAAATTAGCCATCGAATTTAACTCGATGTATTTATAGCTTTATCCGTATTATAAATATCTGTATTATTCTTAGTAGCAATTCAAAGTCGATTATCGAAAATATAACCGACGTTATTTTAGTACTTGAAAATTCGTTTTATTTTACTTTAAACAAAACACAATCCACGTTATTCTCAATTAAATATATTTATCTCTCTACATTTTTATTTGCAATAATATAAAATAACGACTCTTAAATTTCACTTTTGTGAACCTTTGATACAACTGTTCGAATCTCATAATACACAAACACACGAAGGCGTTGTTTCAAATAATTCCAACGTCCAGGGCCAATTATTCCTTCATATCGTATAGCTATAGTTCTCCATTAAATATTACTGCGAGAACTGTACTCACAGGTAAAGCGCGAAATGTAATAAAATTTTTGCAATTAATTAAATCGGCGACGAAACGGCACCGCGTTGCGATAAAATTCGATTTTGTCGTGTTTGCTCGACATTCGCGATTTCCGTCGTGGAAAATTCGAAAAATTGTTTACAGGCTGTCTGGAGTCCGCTCGCTTTGTTTCGATGCGTTCGGCGCGCAAAACGTTTTTTTTTTTTTTTCTTTTTTTAAAATTGAGCTTCGGCTTTCAACTTGACCATCAATTTCGCAGAAATCAGCAGGAGATTCTAAATCAAAAGAATCGAATGACAAACAAACCGGGCGGAACGGCGTTGGATTTCACTTTGAAAGCTTCCCGTTTAAAAGTTCCCTGTATAAAAATTAAACTCGTCCGAGCGAAGAGTCCTCGGCATGATATGACATTGTAAATTGCGAGATTTTCTAATTTTATAAAGGGAGGAAATTTCGAAAGTGGAAGCTTTGAAGGAAAGTTTCTCCGGTAAAAAAAAAAAAAAAGGAACTTCTGATTATTGTGGTGCTGGCTACTTTTTCGAGAAATTGCGACGCCAAGCGTATGAAATTTCCTTCGAATCGTTAAACTTTCACAGTGAAACTCCGAGACCGCCACCTGCCTTTATTTAGCTGCTTAATTATTTTAAATTATGAATCTTCCGCCGCGCTTTAAATGTTTTTAAGGAAAGTTTCCAGTCATTACGGCCGCGGCTTTGTACACGTTTTGTTAGGGAGAGTATTGTAGCATTACGGAAAGAGTTATTGAAATATACAAATTTTAGATCGGAAAAGTATTTAACTCGAGAGCCGTAATTGTTTAAATTATAAGTCACAAAATGAACATTAGTAACTGATTGAATTTTCTAGTATATTTATTTCTTATTTGTTATCTCTTGATATTTGAATTTTAGTTATTGACCTAATCGAAACTTCTCGAAAAAATTAGTCGAGTAATATGTATATGTATAATAAAGTAATAATAATAACCGATATTAAAAATTTATATTTAAGATAAACAAACAATTGACATACTTATCGAACCATTTTTAAATAGAATTAGAAATACTAGTGATAATGAATAACGGTCTTCTAGGAATCAAGACAATATCTATTATTGGAACATTCGTCAAATTTTCAAACTATCCTGTGATCAAATATGGAAAACTCAGAGAACGATTATAGATTCATTCGATTGTCAACAATAAATCACATTCGACGCGATTACAACTTTTCGTGCATGTGTATACATACATACATATATACGTACCTACATTTCGTACATCACTCAGTCTGTTTCGTATCTCTACAGCATTGACATACATGTCGGCCCTGCTTCGTTCTCAGATTCTCAAATAACGTACGCCATTGAGGTTCATAACGTTAGGAAATTAGCATCTCCTTTCATGGCCTTTGCCATTACAGTCGCTACTTTAATAAATCGTCGGTACGCGAAATTTCACGGGTCACAGAGGAGCGTCTCCTTAAACGCGGTTACATCACTTACGCGACCCCTCGAGCGATCTAATTAAATCTCTTAAGCAGGTTTTCCGTTTTTCCCTTGCAGCGTTCATCCACTCGTATCCAGTGTATCGCGCTCCGACTTCTCGTGGCTCGAATATTTTCCAGCAGATTACAGCCGTTCCCCTGGTATAATCATATTTAACGTTTACCAGCCTTAGCAGCAGCCGCTCGGTAACGTTATTACTCGTAAACATAGGCATTGATTACGTAAACAGCTGGCAAACTTTATAACAATTCACCTATTCCGTGTACTCGCCGTTAACGAGAATGCACACTTACCATATTGAATATGCGAATCCGCTTAATTCCCGCAGGATGTAATTTAATTTCACGCGATCACGGGTCCGGGAACGATTTTGGCAGTGGTAGTAAAGATATCGCGTAAATTTCATCAATTTCCATTTTGTTTAATTACTGGAATCAAGAAGCGTGATCTGAATGGACATTTTACGATAAAATGAAAGTTTCTCGATAAAACTTTAGATACTTTGCGTGTGTTTTTTCTTCTTCTTTATGTTGTACAGGGAATATGCACATTTTGTTTTGAAAAATTTAAATCTTCGCAAGTTTAATGATTAATAACACGCCGCGGAGGGTTTTATACCGTTGATGATAAAATTTGAATAGAATTAAATTTAAACGGGGGATAACGTTTCATTTTCTAAATATTTATTATCGCGATTAATACTGTGCTTTGAATATTTCACGTGTTCCTGCATGTTATATTTTTCCGTATCACGCGCATAGAGATTTATTTCACCTGCTAAATATCACGATTAAAATTCTACTTTGAATATTCTACGTGTTTCTGCATGTTACATGTATCCCGTAGAATTTTGGAATGATAAATTCTCCAAAAACGCGGGAATATTCGAGAAATGCATGAATTTAATTGAAAATTTTTCACTTCGAGACGCGAAGGTGCTCTTTGAAGAATGTTTTAATAATAGATCTCACTTGAAACTTTAATTCTTCAGGATCAGGAGCAAGAGACTTATTAAGCTTCTGATATTCATTATTTTACAAACGTCAGTGCATAAGGATCTGTTTAGTCTAGCGTAATAATTTCGCAGCCTCCTCGATCCCGTGATTAATTAAACAACA
Source organism: Frieseomelitta varia (assembly GCF_011392965.1). NCBI lineage: Eukaryota > Metazoa > Arthropoda > Insecta > Hymenoptera > Apidae > Frieseomelitta > Frieseomelitta varia. The sequence continues at coordinate 40,723 of NW_025110625.1, read as the reverse complement.
AAAGTCCAACGAATGTTCCTTGATAATATTGTTATGTAAAGTAAAAGAATTTCTTTCAAAATTTCATCAGTTTATGTATGATTTTGGTAAATAAAGAAATAAGCTACAAAAGAAAGTTCCTCTTCGCTTACAATTTTGAAAAATGACTGTAAAAATAAATTTATGTTAAGAGGTATGCCGAATGAAACGCATTGGCTAGAAATTTCTTTGTCGTCACTGAGTGCATGTCAAAAATTAAAAAAAAAAAAAAAAAAAAAAAGATACAGTGCAAGTCTAGACGGATATTTTCGAGTGTTCAAGAACGTTTATAGGAAGTTGCACGTTTATTTTTCATCGAGCCGGATGAATGGGCGCGAGAGAGCGCGGTCGAAGAAGACGGAGGAGACACGATCCTGTTCTATCGCTGGCTGGATGCACGGAGTGAACGCGACTGTCTCGATATTACAAAAGTTCGTCTAGACTGGATCGCGCAACGAGCAGAAAAGCCGGCGCCTCCTTTCCTTACGGCGAAAGATTGCGCCGTGGTACGGGGTAATTTGCGAGAAGGCTCCCACCGTTAAACAGCTATTTTTCGGCGTTCCTCGCCGCCTTGAACAGAAACGTCGCCGATTGGTTCTCCTTTCGGGGGCATTGAACGATGTAGAAGCACCGGGAGGGTTTTTTCTTTTTCCACTAAACAGTGAAAGAAAGTAATAAGAATCATTCGATTTTCTTTTACAATCTTGTTTTTTTTTCTCCACTAAACAGTTAAAGAAAGTAATGAGAATCATTCGATTTTCTTTTACAATCGTTGTCATCTATCGATCTTGTTGGTTTTCCACTAAATAGTGAAAGAAAGTAATGAGAATCATTCGATTTTCTTTTACAATCTTGTTTTTTTTCCCACTAAATAGTGAAAGAAAGTAATAAGAATTATTCGATTTTCTTTTACAATCTTGTTTTTTTTTTTTCACTAAACAGTGAAAGAAAGTAATAAGAATTATTCGATTTTCTTTTACAATCTTGTTTTTTTTTTTCCCACTAAACAGTGAAAGAAAGTAATGAGAATCATTCGATTTTCTTTTACAATCGTTGTCATCTATCGATCTTGTTGGTTTTCCACTAAACAGTGAAAGAAAGTAATGAGAATCATTCGATTTTCTTTTACAATCGTTGTCATCTATCGATCTTGATTTTTTTTTTTCACTAAACAGTGAAAGAAAGTAATAAGAATCATTCGATTTTCTTTTACAATCGTTGTCATCTATCGATCTTGTTTTCTTTTTCATTTTTTTAATTTTTATAAGCTAAAAGATAAAATTTAAATACACATTTGTTTCATCTGTTACGCGTTGTAATATTCTAGATATTTTATATATTTTTGTGCTGTGTGCGTTCTCGTAACTTTACAAATGTGAATAAAAATCTGCAGCGTAACAGTCGGGATTAATCTTGCCGTGTTCTTTCGATTATTTTTTCAATCTTAATCCTCAAATGGCGTTTGTACAGTCACGATTGATTATAATAATTTATAAAAACTTGATTCTATTTTGTACTTTGTACTCTCTCTGAGATGAGAGTCGGTAATTAAATTCAATTAAACTAGAAATTTCAAAATTAAGCAAATGTGAAACTCAAATATTTAACTTTGACCAAATAATATTACACACTCACGAATGTTTGTAATAATTTGTATTATATTATACAAAATTTCTATTTCTATTATTTATATTATTCTTCCATTTTTATATATGAAATATAAAAACAGGAGAATAATAGAAATATAGTATAAAAATACATAAAATATAAAAAAGAAGAGTAGCTGTTACAGCTACTCTCCTTTTTTCTATTTTATGTATTTTTACATTATATTTTCTGTATGTATCATTGCTCATGTATATAAACAACACATTAGCAGAAGAAAATATCTCAACGTAGGCTCCAGTTTTCGCAGAAATATAATATTGCACGGGGATCCGCGATCAGATACATAAGAGCAAACGAGTCGATTCGAACTTTCACTCAACGTCGGCGCATCGTTGCCGTGCCATCGGCAAAACCGGAATCTCGAGCATCCTCGGCGTTCGATCGTTTCCAGTTGCTCTCGCCGATGTAACAGATTCAGGGCTAGATAAGTCAGTCACTCGAAACGGGGTCAGCGAATTCCACCGGGCGACGGAAGCGTCCCTTTGACGAGGCAATGATCGATACGATCAGCCGGTTGACAGCTGACGTAACCCAATTCACGTTTCGAACCGAAGTCACGTTTTTTTCACTGTCCGATTTCATTTTCCACGAAAAAAAATTCACGTACGTACGTACCCGATGAACCAGAGTCCGCCTCTGGACGACTGCACGTACACGCGTTAACCCTTTGACCGCGGCAGACTTTAAAATAAATAAAATCACTGCAAAATAAAAATATTAAGCAAAAAATAACTGCAAAGTGAGTATATTTAAACAATTAATGACTAATATGTAATTGTTGAATCAGCATTCACTTACGTCTGATTCAAATGAGATTTGTTGGAATTGTGGTCGGTAAAATTTTCCAGACGCCTGTAGGCGCTTCTCGTGTCGACGGATCAAAGTGAGTTAAGCGCCTGCAGGCGCCTACAGTAAGGGCAATTTTATAAGCGCCTGCAGGCGCCTACAGTACGAGCAATGTTTTAAGAGCCTGCAGGCGTTTACAGTAAGAGTAATTTTTTAAACGCCCGCAGGCGCCTACAGTAAGAGTAATTTTATAAGCGTCTGCAGGCGCCTACAGTAACAGCAATTTTTTAAGCGCCCGCAGGCGCCTACAGTAAGAGCAATTTTATAAGCGCCTGCAGGCGCCTACAGTAAGAGTAATTTTATAAGCGCCTACAGTAAGAGTAATTTTTTAAGCGCCTGCAGGCGCCTACAGTAAGAGTAATTTTATAAGCGCCCGCAGGCGCCTACAGTAAGGGTAATTTTTTAAGCGCCCGCAAGCGCCTACAGTAAAAGTAATTTTTTAGGCGCCTACAGGCGGCTACAGTAAGAGCAATTTTACAAGCGCCTGCAGGCGCCTTCAGTAAAAGCAATTTTACAAGTGCCTGCAGGCGCCTACAGTAAGAGTAATTTTTTAAGCGCCCGCAGGCGCCTACAGTAAGAGTAATTTTATAAGCGCCTGCAGACGCCTACAGTAAGAGTAATTTTTTAAGCGCCCGCAAGCGCCTACAGTAAAAGTAATTTTTTAGGCGCTTACAGGCGGCTACAGTAAGAGCAATTTTACAAGCGCCTGCAGGCGCCTTCAGTAAAAGCAATTTTACAAGTGCCTGCAGGCGCCTACAGTAAGAGTAATTTTTTAAGCGCCCGCAGGCGCCTACAGTAAGAGTAATTTTATAAGCGCCTGCAGGCGCCTACAGTAAGAGTAATTTTTTAAGCGCCTGCAGGCGCCTATAGCAAGAGTAATTTTATAAGCGCCTGCAGGCGCCTATAGTAAGAGTAATTTTTTAAGTGCCTGCAGGCGCCCACAGTGAGAGCAAGTTTTCAAGCGCCTTTAAGCGCCAACAGCGGTCAATGGTTTAATTGTGGATGCAACGCGAACTCGCGAGTTCCCAAGAGGATCGACTGAATTATCAACTGAGTACGTACTACGCGTGGCTAACCTTTCGGTGTTCTCGCGAAGTAAAAGAAGAAATCGCTTAATGCCAGCCAACACACACACGCTGGTTAGAAGGTCTGGCGATGTTAAGACGACCATGATTATCAGCGTACGTTTTCACTGGACGAGACTCGAAGGATCTTCGAATGGAGTTTTGTGGGAAGGTTCGCGTTTCGCGTTTCTGTGAACAACACGTTGAGACACGATTGCGGGTATTAGCTGCGGTTTATCGTGCACGGGGTGTCGTTAATCTTACCGTTAATTAATCTTATTCTTTCGCGCCGCTACTTTTGTAATCCCTCACTTTGTTTTGGTGAGAACAACGAGGAGGACCTCGATTGCGGTATTAACTGTTGTTGCGCCGTGTCGTTAATCTTGTCGTTAATTAATCTTACTTCGCGTTACCTCTTTTGCGGCTTTTCGTTTCGTGCTACTCCTGCTTTATTGGGAAAAATACGAAATTTCTCGGATTGCACTGTATCGTCGATTAATCTTTCTTCAACGTTGGAGTTTAGGTTTAATTTGCAAACGAAATTGGTTAATGGTGATAAAATTTTCCATGCATCGTTTGAAACGTAAGGAGTTATTCGAGAATTATATAAATCTCCAAATAATAATAATGACATCAATTAGTAATAATATTAATAACGCCATTAATAATAATAATATCAATAATTATTATTGATAATATTATTACTGATAAAATTTTCGATGCATCGTTTGAAACGTAAGGAGTTATTCGAGAATTATATAAATCTCCAAATAATAATAATGACATCAATTAGTAATAATATTAATAACGCCATTAATAATAATAATATCAATAATAATTATTATACAATTTTCAAAAATATTTCGATGATATTACAATGATCGTGTTTTAATATTACAAAAGAACTTCATCGTTCTCATGCAATGTCCTTATCGAAATATATCATCCAATAGAAAATGTACTGAAGCAATTAAAAAGTGGTATTTTGTCAGATTTCGTGGACCAAGGGCATAAAATCATTATGTGCATCATGAAAATTCTTACTCTTAAATTACTCTTTCATACGTGTACGTATATGCAATTGTACCATTTAAATGATCAGAGATCCTTTCATTGTACTTTCTCCCATGCACGTGTACATAAATGTAACAATTACATGCCATGAAATTTAACAAAGTTGGATCAAAATGGCACAAATTTCAGTTCAATCAAGTTGTAAATTGTAATGAAAACGTACGTGCGAACGAAGAGAAAATCAGAATCAAGAACCAAGGGGGAAAAATTTAAGCAAAATTTAAGGCGTCCCGCGTCTCTCTAGCAGGAACAGGACAGTCGAGAAAGACCCATCTCCTGTCCATCGCGAAAGGGTTCCAACCACAATGCAAACATATTTACGATCTTTACTCCGCAGTGCGTACAAGAACATTGAACGTCGCAATGTCTGCCTTTGTCTACATTGTAGAATGTGTTTAGGGTTGTTCGTCAAATATAAGATAAAGAGAGAGGAGAGAGAGAGAGAGAGAGCGTCTTTGAACCGTGAAGAGCACACGCAACGCCTACCTTTGTCCGTAGCAAGATACGAACAGGGAGGAGCAGATCGGTCGTAGAGAGGCGATGTCTGTGCTTGAACACGGATAGAAACCACGGTTCCCTTGTCTTCCAATTAGAGAACCGGTACGACGTGTAGAACCGGCGGAACGCTGATCACCTAGACACGTGGGAGAACCGCTTGCAGCCGCGCGGGAGGTGGAAAAAAATTTCGTTACCACGTCGATCGACGCTGGCTCGAGACGACACCGGGGGTGGCGAAACACATTCTGCATTTGGTCATATCGCGTTTTATCGCGTTCGAAGTGTCCACCCTTTGGAAACGGGGAGACGTCGATTTTAAACATTAAAACATTTCGGCCCGATTTTTCGCGCGCTGCCGCGTGCGCTCTTCGTCGTGTCACGCTGCGAATTAAAATCCTCCGAGTTTTTATTTATTTTGATACACGAGAAAAAAAAAATATATATATATGTATTATTTAATATTGTTATATATTTTTCAATATATAATATATATAACAAAACTACATTGAAAAATGTAAATAAGGTATATATTTTTCAATATATTAATATATATATAAATAATAAAATTACATTGAAAAATATACAATATATATACTTTTCAATATATATAACAAAATTACTTTGAAAAATACATAATAATATATATATTTTTCAATATATATATATATATATACAACAAATGTTATATATATATATATATATATAACAAAAATACATTCAAAAATATATAATAATATATATTGTAACTATATTATACTATAATTATTTTACATATATAATATAAATACTATAATTATATATATATTAATATATATAAATATACTATAATATTAATATTAATATATATAAAATACTATAATTATACTATATATTATATTATTATAAATGTTATATATTATACTATAATTAAACTATACATTCATCATATATATAATAAAAATAAAAACTTTTATATATAAATATGCATACTGTTACATATAATATATAAATATATATATATATATATATATATATATTGAAAAATAAATTTAAGTTTTCTCAAAAACTTAAGACCCTCCCCTCATAAATCGGTGAAACTTTTGCGAAAAATTACGAAACTGCCCACTCTGGTAATTCCATTCTCACGCTTCTGGCAGTTTTATTACACGCCGAACAAAATACTGATACAACACTGATGCAATTTGCTTCCCGGCGGATGGAGGGATTAAGGACGATGGTTTAGACGAAGGGAAGAAATGAACTTTGCTGGTTGGTCACGCGGTGCGCAATACACTTTTTTTCTTTTTTCCTCGTGGTCGACCAACGCCTTTATCCCGAGATAGAGATGGTTGGTTACTCGCTTGAGTTAGCTGTTATTTGGTTACGCCAATGAGGTTAGGAATTTGGCGTGGTTGTTGGGTTGGAAGTTGGCGAGAGAGCAGTTCTCTGGGTTTGAAGACGAAGCTTATTTTTTTTTTGGCTTCTTCGGATGCGGAGGAAGGAAGAGGAGACTTTTTCTTTTTCGTAAAATTCTTTCTCTTTTCATTGGACAAAAGTGGCAATGCATAAATAAAAGAAAGTGGTAATAGGAATTTCTTCATCTCATGGTACTTCTATTTGTTTGAAAATACCAAGAGATCTCGCTACTACCTTTCCACAACCAAATACTTTTTGTTATAAATGTCGAAATTTTCTTTTGTACGTGCCCAAATATATAATATCAATATGTTTTACAAATTTTATTTTAATATAATTTATTATTATTATTGATATTAATAATATTAATATTACAAAATTATTAATAATATTATATTATAAATATTATTAATTTTATTATTTTATCTTAATACAAATAAATATAATAAATATAAATAAATACAGACTGATAAAAATGAACGTAATACCCGTAGAACTAGGCTCATTTGCTTTCAGCACCTAGCCTCGTGTGTAAAAAGATTTAATAACCTGTCACACTGATTTGTTCGTGAAATTTAATGTAAATCGATTCCATTAATCATCGCGTACATTAGCTTGGTATTTCCAATTCAATTATCCGCGAGTTATCAACGAGTTTTTTTGGTAAATTTGCTCAGAAACCGGAAGCCCGGGACTATCTTCTCCGGTCGTTCACCGTTACGTCGATGAATTTCCAATGACGAACGAGCGCAAGTCGTTTAATGCAACGACGAATTTATCCGCGAGAAAACACATTTTCACCGGTGCCGATAAATCATGCAGCGGCGATACGGCGACAGAAAATGAAAGAGAGAGAGAGAGAAAGAGAGAGATATGCATACGTTGGCAAACTTATGGCAACTGTGTCGTTCACGTGGGCCCACCAGACGATGGATACCCGTCGTGCACCACATTGTCGATACGTGTTTGAGCAAAGGCGTAGAAACCTCTTCATCACCTCGTAACTGTGTTTCTTTGACCCGTTTGCAAAGCGCGATCATTCTTCGCGGAGAAGTTAACCTATTAACCCTCCAGCTGCAGGCAATTCTGTCAGACGTTTCCGAGCGCAAAGTGAGCACGGGCGTGATTTACGCGTTGTACGAATAAATGAATCGCGTGGGGGGAATTTTTAACCCCCTTGCGCTGGCAATTGGTTTGCGGACCATAACGAGCGACCGAACCGTATACAACAATTCGTCGCTTCCTTTTCCTTTTTTGAACTCGTCGGTACGATATCACTGGATAGAAATGATTAAGAAGTAATAAATTTATCATTTGTTTGTGCCTTATACTTAAATATACTTAAAACTGAGGAAATATTGCAATTTTGGGACAAAAAAATTCTCGTCATTCCAGCGCAGGAGGTTAATCCCTTGCGCTGGCAAAAACTGATTGCGCGGACCATAACGAGTGACCGAACCAATAATTCGTGGCTTTCTTTTCCTTTTGAACTCGTTGGTACGATATCACTGGATAGAAATGATTAAGAAGTAATAAATTTATCATTTGTTTTGCCTTATACTTAAAACTGAGGAAATATTGCAATTTTCAACAATTGACACAAAATTCTCAACGTGCGTGGCAAGTCGTTCCAGCGCAAGAAATTAACAATGGGACAATCTCAGAGTGGTCAAAATAATTAATAATCGTAATTGTATATTTGTATTAATTACCAAAATAACCATTTGAATATTTTTTTTAAATGGAAAACAGTGTATCTTTGGAGATTCGAATGATTCTCTGTAAAATAAAAGCTTGTGTAAAAGCTATTGTATCATAAAGTTTTTTTGTTTCCTTTATTTTAACGTCTCTGATGAAAATTTCGTCCCTTTTCGTCCATTTTCAATTTTCTTTTCGATAGAAAGGAGAATGAAAATTCGTTCATCAGAGCATTCGAGTTTTCGAGAAAATCGTGTTTGAAAATTTCTCGAATATCTCACTTGAACATCCGTTCAGATTCTATTTCTATTCTAGAGTCTATTGTTTAATAATGACTGAAATAAATCTTCGTTTAGATTCATTCTTTTTTTCTCGGGTTGTTCTATCGCTGGTCCACAACACTTCGAATTAAAGATTCAACTTCATTTTCCAGTAATGTAATTTTAATTTCTATTTTCTCTTCAATTTCATTCCCTTGGTCGCGCGGAACAGAGAGTGCACAGATTACAATATTTAATAATTGGACAACGCAGCGTCAACTGCTGCGACGACATTTTCAGTTGCGAATTAATTCTACTTTCAAAAATTGTTCTCACGTGCAAGATGATACCGAAAATTTTATCTCGTACTTTGAAACTAATTCAAACTATCACTCTCATTTAAAAAAAACGTCGACTGTGCATTATTTTGACTCGTTCTTCACAGAGTTTGAAAACAAGACAGTCGCGAACTAAAATGCAGAATGCAAACTAAAAAGAATATCGTTAATTAATATTGAACTCCATTTTCAAGAGTAAAACATAAAGATAGAATATTTTGTCTCGATGCTCTTAATCCACTTGGAATATATCTCATTAAAACGTCGACTGTCTATCACTTGAACTCGTTATTAACAAAGTTCCTCAGAGATAATTACGTGAAAAAATTGCTCTTATCGTATAAAACGTTCAACAATCTACTTTCATTAAAAAATATAAAAAACTGTTAACATTAATATTTAATATTATTCTCAAGAATCGTGTAAATCGCAGATACAGAAAATTGCACGTTTTGATACTTCTAACTGAATTGAAACATTGTTCTAATTAAAACGTCGACTGTTTGTCATTTTAACTAGTTGCTAACAAGATTTAAAAAATAAGAGATAATCGTGTGAAAATTACAATTTCTCGTGTGTTCTCGTCATATAAAACACATGCTAAATTAAAATTTTTAACAATCAATTTTCGTTAAAGAATATTAAAAAGTATTAATATTCAATTTTATTTCATTTAAAAGTATTTTAAAAAGTATTAATATTCAATTTCATTTTATCAATTGAATACCAAAAAGTATTAATATTCAATTTCCCGCGTGTTTTCGTCATATAAAACACACAATGTTAAGTTTAAATTTTTAACAATCAATTTTCGTTAAAGAATATCAAAAAGTATTAATATTCAATTGTATTTCATTGAAAAATGTTTTAAAAAGTATTAATATTCAATTTTATTTCATTTAAAAGTATTTTAAAAAATATTAATATTCAATTTTATTTCGTTTAAAAGTATTTTAAAAAGTATTAATATTCAATTTCATTTTATCAATTGAATACCAAAAAGTATTAATATTCAATTTCCCGCATGTTCTCGTCATACAAAACACACAATGCTAAGTTAAAGTTTTTAACAATCAATTTTCGTTAAAGAATAATAAAAAGTATTAACATTTAATCTTATTTAAAATAGCTGAAATGTATAACGATCAATTTTCGTTGTAGAATGTTAAAATGTATCAATATTGAATCTCATTCTCAACAATCGCGTAAACAGCAGATGGTACGTTTTATTTTGATGCCTCTCCAAGGTATTATTCCTTCTCGGAGTATTATTCCAATTGAAACGTCACTTGAACCCGAACGAAGTTTCAAAAACGAGATAATCGCGTGATACCGCGAGACTCGCCAAGGACGAGCGCGCTTCACCTCCCTCCCCTTTCGAGCTTTCGTTCGCCCCTTTGTTTCGAATTTTCTGAATGCAGCGGCAGCTGCGTTTATCGCCGACGAAATTGAAGTTTACCGTGCAAAAGGGAGTTGTATCACTTTTCGCACAATTTCCAGCGAATGCTTTGTGTAATTACACGCTCACCCCTAACCACCCCCTACCTCCCCCCCTCTCTCCGACTCTGTGCTTCGACAACTTCATTAATTAGACAGTGTTTCCCCGGCAACTGGGCGACATCATCAGCTTTGTCGTTGATTTCGTTGACAGAAATCTCGCTTCTAACTTTTCGCTCCGTCCAATTTCATCCCTTTTCCTCCCCTTATTGTTGGGGCTATTACTTTTCCAGGTGAACGCGAAAATCAACATACACGATTGCGAAGTTCGTCTGGATTTTTGACAAACACGCCAGTAAACTTTCATCATTCGCGCGTGAATGAACTTGTTTGAGATTTTTGATATTTCAAGCGCACGTTCGCACAATGGGAGTGGTACGATTACTTGCAATCCTGTGATTTGTCTGCCATTTCATCTTTTCGAAACAAAGAACAAAGAGAAACTTCCCGCTTCCCGGATGATTTTGCGAATCACTTTTACGTGGTATCGGTGATCTCGTGTACCGCGCTGTTTAAAATTCAAAACGCCAGGAGTCGAACATTTCGTACTATCTGATCTTTCTTCTTCGACCAATTGCGTTGGCAACTGATTGCGGACCATAACGAGTGACCAAACCGTACGCAATAATTCATCGCTTTCTGTTTTTTTTTTTAATTCGTCGGTATAATATCGCTTGGATAAAATTTATTGAGAAGCAATAAATTTATCATTTCGTTTGCCTATTTTGTTTTATTCAAAACTGAGAAAATATTACAATTTCGGAACAAAAAATTCTCGGCGTGCCACGTCATTCCAAAGCAAGCGGTTAACCACTTGCGCTGGCAACAGATTGCGGACCATAACGAGTGACCGAACCGTACACAATAATTTGTCGCTTTCTGTTTCTTTTGAATTCGTCGGTATAATATCGCCTGGATAGAAATTATTGAGAAGTAATAAATTTATTATTTATTATTTCTTTTGCCTATTTTGTTTTACTTAAACATACTTAAAACTGAGAAAAATATACAATTCTGGAACAAAAAATTCTTGACGTGCGTGGCACGTCATTCCAGCGCAAGAGGTTAACCACTTGCGTTGGCAAACAGATTGCGGACCATAACGAGTGACCAAACCGTAATGTAACCGATCAATAATTCGTCGCTTTCTTTTCGAACTCGTCGGTATAATATCGCCTGGATAGATTAGTGAGAAATAATAAATTTATTATTCCTTTTGCCTATTTTGTTTCACTTAAAACTGAGAAAATATTACAATTTTGGAACAAAAAATTCTCTCTCTTGCCTGGCACGTCATTCATAAAAAAAAAAAAAAAAAAAAGAAAAATTGGATTGCTCCGATGTAGTCGATTTTCCTTGTACAAATTACTATCCATAGTATTAAATTACTATCAATTAAATCCACTTTATCTCTTTTTTATTTTCTTTATTATTATCTTCGGAGAACCGAACGATCTTCCGACTCGAGCCAATACTGTTGCATTTTACAAAAATTATTCGAACTCTCCTCCATAAATACACCCCTACTGAAACGTCCTCCCAATTGATCATCGAATTTCCTTCGTTAATTTGTAACGTGGTTATTAACATCCGAGTCTAATGATCGTTCAAATAATGCAACGCAAAAAAGGAGGAAGTCCTCGAGGCAAGCTGCGTGCAGACAATATCGACGAATTTATTATCCACCCCACGTCGGGAGCGCATTAACAGGCACGGGAGAACGAGTACGAGAAGGGTGAAGCGAATCGTCGGGGTAATTATATTCGCTGCTTCCTCGTTTCGTTCTTCCCGCAACGTTTCAGCAAAATTGTAACGCGATCCACTCTTTTTCTCTCTCTCTCTCTCTCTCCTTTCGTTCCCCATAAGAGGAGGAGGAGGAGGAGGAGGTGGTGGAGGTGGCATCCGATTTTAAATCAATTTCGCCACGTAATTGCACAGAAGCCGCGGACGGTTTGATTACGGAAAGAAAAGGCGATGGAAATTGTCTCGGCGGGTTGCTCGTTCGGCTTTCAACGTACACGCGTGTACACACGCGTGCGTAGCACAGGGACGACGATATCAATTCGGAATCATTTTCGCCGGCCTCACTCGTTTATCTTACTTATCAAACTTTGCTTGATTTGGATCGTATTCGATATACATGTTATACTCGTTTGAACATCTGGCAACTAAACCATCATTTCGTTATTATCTGATACAGTGAATTAACGTTTTTCACTTGTGGCCTCGTATGTGGACAATTAATTTACGTCTTATAAACGTAGGCTATTTAGGCCGTTCTTTCCGCTCTCTCTGATCCGATTCGCGATTAGAACGCGAGAGGGAGCGTCTGCTCTTTGTAGAACTTCTACAGGTAGCTTTCAGCGTTTTAGTACTTTCCTTGGGATTATAACTTTAAAATATAAATTTATTTATGTACACATATAAATTAATATACATTTATATACATATATATATTTAATTATATTTAAATTAGTTTTATAATAAAAATATTTTTAGTAATAAATAAAAATTAATAATATCATTAATAGTTTAAAGTGATGGAAATGAATTTTTTTAAAAATAAACAAGTAAAATTTATTTTGTACCCTTTGTATCAGGGTTAATTAATTTATTTTAATAATTTTAATTATCTCGAAAGTAAATAATTCATATATAATTTTTTTTGTTAAATAAAAAAATATATATATTTAGAAATTAAATGTTTGTCGTACTTATTAATATCTACTTTCTTTTAAATAAATTTAATTTATATAAAACTTTATATAAAACATGTATATATATATCAGGCTTAATTAATTTATTTTAATAATAAATAAATTTAATTTATATAATACTATATAAAACATTTATATATATATCAGGCTTAATTAATTTATTTTAATAATAAATAAATTTAATTTATATAAAACTTTATATAAAACATGTATATATATTAGGCTTAATTAATTAATTTTAATAATTTTAATTATCTCGAAAGTAAATAATCTACATATATATATATTTTTTTTTTGTTAAATGAAAAAAATAAATATATATTTAAAAATTAAATGTTTCTCGTACTTATTAATATCTAGTTTTAAATAAATTTAATTTATATAAAACTTTATATAAAACATGTATATATGCTTCAACTGATCCGTGGCAGATAATACTTCAACGTAATACCTATTGTATAACAAGAAACGCATGTAATAAAAAATTGTATAATAAGAAACTCCCGGCGGATTTCCAATTTTTTTCCCAGGCTCTCCAATTCGATTGAACCGATCTTTGAACGTTGTTAGAACACGCGATGGATGCTGAGGGAAGATTTACTCGACGTTGTTAGGTAGTGGCTCGGAATATTTAAATTCGACGAGCGTTTCCAACAGCGATCGGACGTTAATTGTTAGTTCAATTGTTTGGCAGTTTGCAATTTAGAGGAGACCGAGCATCGTCCGTCTAAGTTTGGTTAGGTTTTAGAGAATAATTCGTTCGTTATTAATTTGATCGTTACGTAGTTCAGAGTAGACAGAACGTCTATGACTGTTTCACAGCTTGGCGGATTTTGAGGAGCGGACTGATTCGACGTGAGACTGATTTTTAGACGGTTTGTGGTTCGGAAGAGTATCCTCGAAGATTGTTTGCGACTTGGCAGCTGGATGGACTTTGGAGAACGAATTGATTCGATATCGGTTTGATTCTTAGGCTGTCATCGTTTGTGGTTTAGAAACGAGATCGAGTATCTTCTCTTCGAATCGTTGTGTCTCGCAGTTGGAGAACGAATTGATTCGATATCGACTGTCGTCGTTCGTGGTTTAGAGGAGAGACAAAGAATTTGTAAACATTGCTTGCGTCAAAAATTTGATGAATTTTTCGAGAACGACGTTTCTCGTTATTCGACTGTTTGTCGTTTATAAATATCTCTGAATATTGTGTCACAATTCAGTTGGAGGCTAAATTTTGAAACTGCTTTTTTAATAATTCTAATAATTGCGTCTAGCACAGTTTATACTTGGATAGTCAGGTTTTCTTGAAGTTATTTCGTTCAATTTGCATATTATTGCACTCTGTTTACAAGAGACTCGAGGCTCGACTCTATCAGCGATAGCATACCGACCGAACGAAAGGGTTAACACGTTGACTGACACGAAGGTCACGGGAGATCGGTAATGCCGGAATCAATTAATTTCAAGCAAATAAATCCTCGTGTTCAATAAACATTCCACTCTTTGATCCTTAATTAAAATAGTTTTATCGTAAAATGATAGTATAAAATAAAAATATACAGTATAAAATGATAGTAGTAATAATAAACTTTATTTCGGCCTCAGAGCCATGAAATGTGGACTTGGTGTACAGATTTTCCTCTTTTCTCACTCATTCGTTTCTCTCATTCATTCCAATACTTGCAACGCTGTATTAAAAAACTATATTTGACTATTTGACTATTTTTAAATTTTACATATATTTTACTTCTGTATTTTACTTCTGTTTTGACTATTTTTAAATTTTACATATATTTTACTTCTGTAAACTTACTTATAAAATGATAGTATAAAATTATAAAAAGAATATAATATAAAATATAATATAAAATATATAAAGTATATAGTATAAATGATAGCATAAAATCATTATACTAATCATAAAATGATAGTATGATGATTTTATAATAATTGGTGACTTTCACTGGTCAGCAACTGACAAGAAATGAATTACGAATTTACAAATTTTGATAAATACTTCCAATTTCACTTCTTATTTCTGTTTCTTTACACGTAACAGAAAATAAGACTTTGTAAATTGTTATTAGAGTTTGCTAGCCTCTGAGTTTACGCCATCATAAGTATTAAATTTAAACATTAATATAATGAACGTATATTTGTATGCAATATAATACGATGCAATATATTAAACATTGTAGATGTACTGACAAAGATGTACTTTCTTTTCCAATCTTCGTATTGAAAAGAATCAACGTATCGTAAATGAAGAAAAAACATCGACTGAGGCGAAATTAAATTCGATGTGTCTTCCAATATTCGTACTAAAAGAAATCAACGTTTCATAAGTGAAAAAAGAAGAAAACGAAAACATTGATCGAGACGAAATTAAATTCGATACTCCTTTTTCGTCGTTCTTTTTTTTTCATGGTGCACGTATTTGCATGCAATGCAATACATCTGTATAGTTATGTGTCGTGATTTTAAAGTCAGAAAATTAACAAAAACGCATTTTCAGGTTTAAAAAGAATAATCTTTCGTAAATGAAAAAAAAGAAAAAAAAAGAAAACGTTGATTAAGACGAAATTAAATTCGATACTCGTTCTTTTTTTTTTTCATGCAAATATTTGCATGCAATGCAACACATTTGTATATTATGTTATTATTTTAAAGTCAGAAAATTAACAAAAACGCATCTTCAGGTTAAAAAAGAATAATCTTTTGCAAATGAAAGAAAAAAAGAAGAAGAAAAAAAAAAGAAAACGTTGATTGAGACGAAATTAAATTCGATCCAACAAATTAAATTCGATACACACTGCTTTCTTCGTTCTCGTCTTCTTTTCGACGCGGTAAAAAATTCGCCAATAGGATGGAAATTGCGGTCGCGTTGCGGATTCCTGCATCCTCGGTAACGCGATCCCCGCGTGTGCATCGTCTTTGCATGCACGCGTTCCTTCTATTGCACGTCGGATGCACCACTGCCAAAAAAGGCGTGAAAGTGACACCTGCGCGCGTTTTCATCGTGGCCTGTGCGTGTCCGGCGACACGATTGACCGATAAATCGATAATAAATTAGCATTATCGATACGCTCGTGTAAGCCGCCGCGAGAAACCAGTCGAACCTTTTTAGAATTTAGACGTGAACGCGAAATTATGACTCGTTTGTCTGGACTGTCGAGGAAATTCAGCTGGTGATATTCAGCTTGGTCCATTTTGTTTTTTCTTCTTCTTCTTCTCCTTCTTTCTCAACCTGGGCAACTTATATTACGATCGTTGTATAATTTTCCGATTGCCTGTTGGAATAAATTATACAGTGGCATTTTGATATCAAAGTTTGTTACGTGGAATTCTCGTGGATTTTCTCGCGTTCGAAAAACTCGAGTACTTTCTGAATTTTTCACGCTCAAAGTTTTTATCGTTCAAAAATATTTTTTTAATCCGCCTCACAAAATCGTCGATGTATCTTTATATCTTTCCCTTTTTCTCGCCAGTCTGTTATTTTTTTCATTATTAAATATATTCAGTTACCTTTGCAAAGCAAGACCAATCGCTTTACGTTTGGCCAATCTTCCTTCTATGCATACTTCGAATTTTATTTATATACTGAAAGATGCAAAGATACACAGAATACGAACTCTACCGAATACAGTATATCAATTACAATTTTAGTAATAAATTTTTATTTTAGTAAATAAATATAGTTTAGTAAATATTTTATTTTAATATAAATTTAATATTTTTTATTTTGATATAAATATAATTTTAATATAAATTTTATAATATTTTTTAATATAAATATAATTTTAATATGAATTTAATATTTTTTATTTCAATATAAATATAATTTTAATATAAATTTAATAATACTTTTTATTTTAATATTGTAGTAAATAAATGAAACAAAATCTCCATTGACCATATAGATTGCAGTTAAGACGCGAAATTTTCCCGTTACCTATTTCTGAAATTTAACCCTTTGCACTCCTTTGTCGAGTGTGACTCGACATCAGTTTTTCATCACACTCGGTATTTTTAAATTGCTAAAAAAAAAAGAAAGAAAAAAAAATAACTGAAAAATAATTTAGAGTGCAAAAGGTTAAACTTTAAGCAACAACATATATATATATATTCTTCTCTCTTTCTCTATTATCGTTGATTTTCGATCAAAACCCCGGTTTCATTCATCCGCGACAGGGGAGCAGACGTGCCGCACCGGGCAAACAGTTTCTTTAATTAGTCTCAGCACGGTCAGGTGCGAACCAGGAAGTCGCGGACGTACGCACAACTTTCCTTGCAATCGCCAAGGGAGATTCATAGTTGTGAATACGTGCACGCGTGCATCGAGTCACGTAAAACATACGTGGGACACTGGGAGGAGATCTACCTCGCTGATATACGGCGAGCGTCTCTCCCGCGAGCCGCTCGGTTTCGTACGGGACCTCGTAGCGCGCATGCGCGCGTGCCCACGTGATCCCGCGTCGCGTGCGCGCGAACTTACGAATGGAGGGAGCGGAGCGACACACGATACGCAATTCGTTCCCCCCTGTTGTATCCACAATAACTGACCACGATAACTGACCGTTATTTTACCTTTCAATTTACATTACGCGAAGTAATCGCTGGGATTGGTACGCGGTCCAACGAGACAATTCAATTTGTTGTTTAGCGGCATGTTATTTGTTATTGGCGACGAACACATCGAGACTCGTGTTATCGATGAACGGCGGGCTGCTTTCTCTTTTGGAAATGGATGCAAGTGCACGTTTGTGAGTGTTGGAAGTTACATTAACTTTGGACATGTAGAAATTTCTGAAAGCCTACAATTTCCATCGGAGACACTAAAGTAAAAAGATGCTTGTAATACAATAGAGTACACAAACTTACACATTTTACGAAAAGTCATGCAAGTCTCT
Source organism: Frieseomelitta varia (assembly GCF_011392965.1). Classification (NCBI taxonomy): domain Eukaryota; kingdom Metazoa; phylum Arthropoda; class Insecta; order Hymenoptera; family Apidae; genus Frieseomelitta; species Frieseomelitta varia. Next base: position 22,746 of record NW_025110625.1, on the reverse strand, counting down.
AAAGATACACTGAGAAATATTTAATAAAAATTACAAATTAGTCATACCATCGTGGTAGTTCCAGTGTTAAAAAGGAGTCTATTAATCCTTGAACATCATTAACATTAAATCTAATATTAAATCATTAATATTAAATCATTCGAAAGAAATTGTTTTTCTTATTAAAGGGCTAAGTTAGCTATAGGGATAACCTGTATATCGTCCAATAAAGCTTTTGTTTCTCGTCTTTCGTTCCGCACACAAAGAAACGAAGTTACTTTTTGGTCAACTAGCCTTATATATAGGGTGGACAAAAAATCACTTCCTGCTAAAATAAATCCTCAATTTTCAATTTAATTTAAAATATAATTAGTTTTTTCTGATATTTCTATTTAAAAAAAAATTTTAATTTAAATATTTATTAAAAAATATATGTATAAATATATGTATATATTATAAATTATTATATAAATAAATAAATAAATATATATATATATATGTATACGTATGTATATATACAGAGTGGGCTAAAAGTTTCTTCCCACCTTAGTTTTCTTTAATAAAAATAAAAAAAAACTATATATTTATATAAATAAAATTTATATATATAAAATATAAGAAACTATATAGATATTTTATTATAAAATATAAAAAACTAATTTTATTAATTTTCAATTAAATTGAAAATTACAGATTTATTTTAGGTAGGATTTTTGGCCCACTGTATATATAAGATTAGTTGGCCAGAAGACGAGAAACAAAAGCTTTTTCGGACGATGTACAAGAGTTTCCTTGCATGATACATATATACACGTGTGTATATATATATATATATATATATATATATATATATATATATATTCCATCTGCGCTGACAGGATTTTCCCAAAAGACAACATCTTTTGTTCCGGCAATCGTTCGAAGAAAGATTAACGCAATTAACGCGAGTCACCGTTTGTAGCGGAGCGTGTCGACAGGGGAACGTACATAAATTCAACAACGGCAAGGCTCGCGCGCGCGTCCTAAGTCGTGCACACGGTTGGAAAACCGGTTCCCAAACCGGGATGGCATTTAGCAGGCTACGGCGGGGCGCTCGTGCGCTGCATACGCTCGCGGAATCGGTTAAGTTACAACAAATTAACAGGTCGTTTATCGACTTCTTTTCCCGCCGGCCAGGCCCGTGTCGGCACGCCGTGGAAATAATTGAACTAAAAGCCGCAATTAATGGCCCGCTACCCTTGTAGACAATAAACTTTGCCGATCGTAAATAAATATTCGCTCTCGCGCTAGCTATACACGCCGGCTACCGTGTCCTCTTCTCCCATTTTGTACACGACCTCGTGAATCGTTGGCTCCCACTTGTTACCGTGGATCGTTGATTTTCAACACTGGTAAATAATTGTGACAAGAACGAAGAGCTTCGAGTCTTCCAACTGGATTTTCGAAGAAATATCCGCGAATCGTTGCTTGGTTATCCTAGGCAATCGATTTCTCGAAGCCCTTTTCTCAAACCACGCTCGTGATTTAATAAAAAATTTCGATTATAGAAAGAGAAAGTAAACCATTTTGTGAAATTTCAGTCATTGATCTGAATTTTAAATTTGGTTTCTTTCAATTGGTCACGTCGATAAGGTTGATTTCTTTAACAAGCGAGTGGAGAGATGCAATGGAGGGGGTAGCAAGCAGAAAGGTAGGGGCAAAGGCCGCCAGTTGGCCACCTCTGATGTTTCAATCACGCATCTGATATATAATGGTAAATTTGATTTATTTCAATTGACCATCAACGAGTAAAAATTATATATAACGCCTCAATACTTCACGTATCTGGTACATAATGTTACAATTTCAATAATGGTAAATTTAATTTATTTCAATTAATCATCAACAATTAATGTCTCAATACTTCACATCTGATGCATAACGTTACAATTCCAATAAAGGTGAATTCGATTTCCTTAATTTGAAATTGAAATCTGATTTCTTTAAATTGGCCACCAACAAGTAAAAATTACATACGACATCTCAACGACGTCACATCTGATGCATAACGTTACAATTCCAATAAAGGTGAATTCGATTTCCTTAATTTGAAATTGAAATCTGATTTCTTTAAATTGGCCACCAACAAGTAAAAATTACATATGATACATAATGTTGCAACTTCAAAAAAAAAAAAAAATCGTAAGGCAAAAAGTAATCAATTAAAGCCTCGCCACTTTTCCATTTTCGTGATAATGAAAAGGGTGAGACACAATCTTCTCGTCACGTGATGCTGAAAAACCCGCGTACACTCTTGGTCGCGGATCGACCAACCGCGTTACAACAAAAATGCGAACGTACTCGCGGCTGCGAGACGGCATTCGTTCATCACGTAGCGGTACGTGATCGCCTGAAATCGTCGTGAGGCCGTCGTTTACCTCTCGTTAACGACGTGCATGCAAGAGAAAGTGACATTTACCACCCCCTCCGGCTCTGTTATGCCTCTCCACGTGTTTTTTTCTCCTCCGTTTCTTCTCTCGCCCTTCCCCTCCGCCGCTCCATTCCTTTCTCCACCCCGCGGAAGCGGGTGAATAAAAATTCTTTGAGAAGTAGCGTTCCAAGTTTCGCGCAGGTTACATCCTTTTCAACCGGTGAGACCTCAGACCGTTTCTCTTAATATCCCTTTCAGGGACAGGGGCGCATAAAAAAGACGTTGAATACGCTGGAAATAACCGCGGTCGTGCACAGAACCGCTTTCAGACCGCGTTAACGAGCCTCGCCTGATGCCAGCGGTATTTTGTTCGTTTTTTTTCTTTTTTTTTTTTTTTTTTTTCTCCTCCGGCGGTTGCCAGCACGTGTGTGTCGATATGGCTGAAGATGAACCTCGCGAAACGTTATCGCTTCTGCCGAAGTTCTGCCGTGTTAGGAGGCAAAAGGGCGCGCGTCTGCGACTTTCGCTCGAATCAAATCGCTTAATCTTGTTTGAGATTCGGAGGAGGGAATCTGGGAATCCCTGGGCTTGTTAATTTAAAAGATATTATTTCCTCGAGGGAAGAAATTTGTAATATTTATCAAAATATCAATTGTTCATCGAGTCATGAATTTTTTGACCTCGTGAAATGATCCAGGAATCCTTCTAATTTATAAAATTTATAACATTTACTTAAAAAATCAATTATTTATCAAATTATTAATATTTGAGTTTGGCGAGGAATCTAAGAATTCTTGGGCTTGTTAATTTAAAAAATATTATTTCCTCGAAGAGAGAAATTTGTAATATTTATCAAAATATCAATTGTTCATCGAGTCATGAATTTTTTGACCTCGTGAAATGATCCAGGAATCCTTCTAATTTATAAAATTTATAACATTTACTTAAAAAATCAATTATTTATCAAATTATTAATATTTGAGTTTGGCGAGGAATCTAAGAATTCCTGGGCTTGTTAATTTAAAAGATATTATTTCCTCGAGGGGAGAAATTTGTAATATTTATCAAAATATCAATTGTTTATCGAGTCATAAATTTTTTGAATTTGTGAAAGGATCCAGAAATCTTCTAAAAAATTTAGAAAATTTATAACATTTAAAACAATCAATTATTTATCAAATCATTAATCTATCGAATTCGGCGAGAGATCTAGAAATCCCTGGGCCTGTAATTTAAGAAACAGTATTTTTTTTTTTTTTTGAGCGAGGGAAATTTATGATACTTATCAAAAAATTTATGAATTTATTAAAAAATTAATTATTTATCAAATCACTAATCTTTTGAGTTCGGTGAGAGATTCAAGAATCCCTGAGTTCTTAATTTAAAAAATATTATTTTTATAAATGTCCCCTTAATTTATAAAAAATTTGTAAATTTAAATTTACAAGATCCACACAACAGAATGAGAGAGATATCCATAAAATCTTGTGTTAAAAATTTCTTTTATCTACCCTGTGAACTTTTTATCACGGCCAACGCTATCCTTGTGAAAATCTTCAGAAAATTTCGAGCTACGCGAAATCTACATAAACACGAATCTTGTATATTAAATTTAGTAGAGCGTTTGGTCTCTTCTACAGCAAATATAGAAAGTCCTAGTCACGCGCGATGGTGAACATTTTGCATCTTTTTGCAAGTTTTCTAGAAACTCGCGGTTTTACTGGCAAAACTAAATGCAAAATGCAAAACTGATGTTTGCAATTTTGAATCTAGGTATGAAACGCGGCTAAAAAATAGTCGAGTGACGAAGAGTTTAAAGCGAATCAGAGTGGGAATTATTCAGGGACGGTGCTTCAGCAGGGGAAAGAGAATTCAGAAATAGACAAACAAATCTAATACGACCTCCCTGTTTTTCTGGTCGGCTCTTAGAGGCGAAGACAGCACACAGACGTGGGGGAAGCCCCGTTTTATTCGTGAGCAAGGCTCGGGCAATACACCGGATTTAGAGCAGCGCGTCTGTCTACCAGCGCGAGTTTTAGGTTGGGTTTCGGCTACCTTCGGATTAGATCCTCCCGCGTAACTTTATCCCTTTATTCTCCCTTGTAGAACATCCGTTTTTCGCGTATTTCTATCTTCAATATGAAATTTCAAAGTATATTTTTCACAGCGACTCGACAAATATTTTTCACGGCGACTCATACGGGTTTAATCATAATCATACAGGGGTCTAATCACTCATTAAAATCAACCTCCATCATTCTCAAATACAGGGTGGGCCAAAACCTACCTATTTTCCTTTTTTCAATAAAACATCAAATACAAATATATTAATAAAACTAATTTTATTAATTTTAAATTAAATTTAAATTCAAGCTCGTGATTTTCTCGTCGCGTTTTGAAAATCTGTAAAAGGAAAAATTTAAAAAAAATATATAAAATTATTATATATATATTTATTATATTTATTATAAAATTATTATATATATATTTGTTACATTTATTATAAAATGATTATATACATTTTATATATTTTTATAAAATTACGATAAAAATATATAAAAATTAAATTCACGTTACATTATTTGTAATTAAAATTACAATAATATTTTTATAAAATTACGATAAAAATATATAAATATAAATATTTTTATAAAATATATAAATATAAATATTTTTATAAATATATAAATATTTTTATAAATATATAAATATTTTTATAAATATATAAATATTTTTATAAATATATAAATATTTTTATAAATATATAAATATTTTTATAAATATATAAATATTTTTATAAATATATAAATATTTTTATAAATATATAAATATTTTTATAAAATTACGATAAAAATATATAAAAATTAAATTCACGTTACATTATCTGTAATTAAAATTAAGAGAAAATAACGGATCTGTTTTAATAGTAAGTGATTTCTCGCCCACCCTGTATTTAGATCTATCTGATCCTCGAACCGAGGACGTCACATTCGCGCATTCACGTTGGAGAAAAAAAGCTGATCAGGTGTACTCGTCCCGTTTTGTTTGTCCGAAAACGTTGCCGACTGAAAAGGCCCGGGAAGCTTTCAATGCATCGGAATAAGAGGATTGGGAGCGGACGCGCTCACGGAGCGTGCACACGCGCGTCATTTCGTCCACGGTCGGGCAAACGTACACGTGTTATCTTTATCTGCGAACGTCAGAGGATTTTCCTCCCCCCGTAATAGCGCCACTGTTGTATCCCACCGTCGCTCGGTTTCCCACGTTTTCACCCAAGATCCTGTAACACGGCATGTAATTCCCCGGCTTTTCTCGACTTCTTGCCGCGGCAAGGAATCAGGATTTTACCATTGTTCGCGCGAAACGGAAACCGAAATTTCGTCTAGCTCTAGGGAGGGAGAACACCGGCAAACAGAGAGATGCAAATGGAGGCAGATCTCCATCGACTCTCTTCGTTATAACCTCTTGGCTGCGGTGTCGCACGATGATTTTACGATGTGTACACGCGTATCTACAGGGTGGGTCAAAAGTCACTTCCCACTAGAAGGAAAAAGATTTTTTTTAAATGTATAGAAAGTACGTAAAATTCACACCGAAGGGAAAAACAAACACAAAGTATATTCTTGATATAGAGCAGTGGCGGCGAACCTTTTTGAGAAGTAGTTGAGTCAAATTTTGTTCAGCTGGCGGGTCACCAAGTCAGTGGCGTCACTTGGAAAGGGGTAGGGGAGGATGGTTAAAAACTACTTTTTGTTGGCTCTCACTTTTATAAACCCTCTGAGAAGTTTACGTTTCCTTTTTGTTTTACAACGTTTACTTGTGCAAGCGAAGAGCAAAGAATAAATGTCGACGTCGAAAAATTGATATAAAAGGGGTGACATCGTGCCCAGTCACCCGTGCACTATACATTAGATATGTATACATTATTTCTTAATATTTTTTATTGTCTGTTCTCTCTTTTATTATATAAAAAACTAGCAAAGCTACCCATTCTGAGAATGTGATCTGGTGTATTTTTTTTAGTGTTTATTACATCTATTGAATCGTAAGCGCTATATAAAATTTTTTGGACACAACTAACTCGTATAACATTTAAGACTTAATATACCTATATGTACACATAATCAAGTCGTAAATCTTCCATAAAACACAATTGTGCATTTATTTCTCACTTTCAAGCTCGAACCGAACACTTGTAATTTTCTTAACATTTTTTGAAAAGAAGGGTTCGAAAAATAATTAAAATTCTTTTTTTTATATATATGATGATAAGTTTATAAAAATCAACGGGTGGGTCATTTAAAAAGCTTGTGTGGGTCAGTGTCTGACCCGCGGGTCATAGATTCGCCATCATTGATATAGAAAATTCTCAACCACAACGCGCTGGCAACTGATTGCGGACCATAACGAGCGACCAAATCGTATACAACAATATTCGTCGTTTTCTTTTTGGAACTCGTCAGTATGATATCACTGGATACAAATTGTTGAGAAGTAATTTAACAGATTATTTTTATTTGTTATTATCATATTATTTATTATCCTATTATCATATTATTTATTATTTTTGGGGGGGGGGGAAATTTGGGACAGAAATTTGAAGACTATAAATAACATTCAGTAAGCAAAGACACAAATCAATTGAATCGAACTGCGGCGCTTTTTAATAAACGTCGAATTGTATAATTGTATATACCATACAAACGTAATGAAAGAATCATGTTTGAACTTAAATTTGATTTACAATTGATGAAATTAGGTTTTTCTTGTATTTTGATGTTTTGTAGCAAAAAAAAAGAAAGTAGATGGAATTTAATTCACAATTGATGAAATTAGGTTTTTCTTGTATTTTGATGTTTTGTAGCAAAAAAAGAAGTAGATGGGAAGAAACTTTTGACCCATCCTATACATTCTGTTACTAGAACGACATTGTTATGTGTCGTCAAACATGCGCAGCTAGTATACAAATTCAATTAAATCATAAGGAAATAACATTGATTTTTTTTCTTGTTTTTGAAAAATCGATAATTTTGTCGTTTAACTTAATTAATATTACTTGCAAAACTTAAGCATTCGTAATTTTCTTACTAGGCAAAAAAAAAAAAGAAAAAAAAAAAAAAAGAAATCAAATATTTCTAATATCGTTTAATCTTCGATTGGTAAATTTTCGCACTTACTAGTAAATTTTAGTAATTTCGATCTCTTTTATTTTATTACAACGTTATACGAGCACTCACCAACAGTTGCTGTTTCTAAATCGAAGCACGATTTCTCACAATCAGTAGAAGCGTTGCTGCATTGTCAAGTTCTGAAACAAGCGTAAAAAAAGGTACTTTTCAAACATCACAAAATTATTGGAATTAATTGTTCGTATTAATGCTAACACATTACTAAACGTAAGTAATACATTTCAAAGTAATTACTGAATAAATTAATTTCAGAACAATATCAATCAATGAAATTATTACTAATACATATTGAAAAATTATTAACATTAGATTTACCGACATTCTGACGAAGCTATTTCTACCACAAAATGACTGGTCTTTAAAAAAATCCGTAATAGGAGAATATTTTTATGTTTATTGATTTATTACTTTCTTACAAAGCAATTCCATGTAGTTACGTAGTACATTTTTGGTATTAAAATAATTGTATATTTCATTCGTCGATCGTACAGGGTGAACCAAAGATCACTTCCCACTAAAATAAATCTATAACTTTAAATTTGATTCAAAATTAGTTAATCACAGTTAGGTTTTTCTGTATTTTATTATTCAATATATATTTATATTATATATTTATATTTATATTATATTTTTTCTTATATTTATTATTTCTATTTTATTAAAAAAAAAAAAAATAGGCGAGAAGAAACTACCACCCTGTATATTTTTCGCAAGAAAACGAATCGTACAGATAAGATGATCGCAAATTTTCTCTATCCCCTATATTTTCCCTATATATTTATATTATATATATATTTTTTCTTATATTTATTATTTCTATTTTATTAAAAAAAAAAGGCGAGAAGAAACTTTTGGTCCACCCTGTATATTTTTTATATTATATATATTTTTTCTTATATTTATTATTTCTATTTTATTTAAAAAAAAAAAAAAAAATAGGTGAGAAGAAACTTTTGGCCCACCCTGTATTCTTTTCGCAAGAAAACGAATCGTACCGATAGGGCGATCGCAAATTTTCTCTATCCCCTGTATTTTCCTTAGGAAGATAATGCGCAGATACGAACGCGATTTAACCAATTCTGTCCGACCATTCCCAAACGGGATTCTTATCGTTTCAGATCTGTACAAGCTGATAGGTCCTTTTTAGGATTCTGTTGCATGCGCCCGGAGCAACAGCAAAAAAAATTAGTCTCGTTCCGTCTCTTGGAAATTACTAGGACGATAATTCGCCCGGCGGCAGAGGAAGAAGAGGAGAAGGAGGTTATTTTGACTGAGAAATTGGCGGCGTCGGGGAACAAAAGGAGAATGATAACACGAGCGGAAGAAATGGCACGCATTTTGTTCTGACAGAGGACTTATTGCTAACTTTGCTTCGTTTGTTCTTACTTCCGGATGGTAAATGGATCGACAAGTCGATCCTCGAGATCTTCTATCGCTGGCCACTTGCGTGAAGAATTTTCAAATTCGAACTGATATATATTTTCTTTTATACGGGGGGTTTAGAGTCGCATCGACTACGAGGTCTTTAGCGACGCGCTGGAATTTTCTCTTTGTATCTGGTCTAGTAGTTGGCTCTCCTTTAGGTAGTTGATAACGTTTTTTTGTTGTTCCTGGCAGATTAGAGCAATGTTTTGGTTTAATCCGTATTCACTTCTTATGTTTCGGTATTTTCTGCATTCATGTAGCAGGTGTTGGGTGGTGATTTGTTGGTTGCAGGTGTTGCAGAAAGGTGGTTCTGTTTTGGTATTCGTGTGTGATCTTGGAGTGTCCGATTCGAAGTCTAGTCATAGCTATCCTTTCTTTTCTGCTTATATTGTTGTTTGGTATTTTTTGATAGAAATGGTGTGCTATGTCGTGTATTTTGGTTCTATTTGTCGTAGTCCAAATTCTGTTCCATTCTTCTCTTTCCGCTTTGGTCGTTGAAGCTGGTAGGTCTTGGTGTAGGATTGGGATGTTGGCTTCTTCTGTTCGGTCTGTTGTTGGCTTCTTTGGCTAAGGAGTCGGCCTTTTCGTTTCCGTCACGAATTGATATTTTGTTGGAACTAAGAGAGACCACGTTCTTTTTTTTTTACTTGCATTTCAGTCTTCAAGTTTCAAGTTCAAGCTGAGATGTTTATCTTCAAACTCTTGCCAAGAAGTTCGAATTTAAATGAAATTTCAAGTTTAAATGGAAATTTTGATTGTCAGATTCGAATTGAAATTGGAATTTGGGAGCGTCAGGCTTGAATTGGAATGCAAGTTTTAAAATTGTTGTTAAGAGGTGTGAAATTCAAATTTCGAATTCAGAATGAAAACTTCAGTCTTCAAGTCCGGATTGAAATGGAAATTTTGGAGATCGTATTTTAATAGTTGTTCATATTTATGTTTCAATCTCGAAGTTTATATTATACAAGTGTTTCAAGTTCAAATTGGAAGACAAGTGTTTTGAAGATCATCCTCCAAAATGATTACCAAGAGGTTACAATTTAAATATAAAACGTGAAATCCAAATCTCACATTTAGATGAAAATTTCAATGTTCAGGATGGAAGTCTTGAACATCATATTCCAACATTTATTCTAATTCACGCTTCAATCCTCAAGTTTATATTCCAAATTTCAAATTCAAATTCACATTCTCAAGATCAAATTCAGATTCTTGTTAAGAACTTGCAATTCAAATCAAATAAAAATTTATGTATTTTTAAATATAATTTGAATTCACATGCAAATTGTGAAACTTCAAATTTAGACGCGAATATCAATTCTCAATGTTCGAGCTGAGATTGTAATTGACGTCTGTTGGAATTCACATTTCAATTCGGCAAGTTTCAATTTTAATTCCCAAGTACAAATTTAAATTCAAATTTTCAAGTATAAAAAAAAATACGAAAAAAAAAAACTTGGAACCCAAATTTCGGATTCAAAAGCAAGATTAAGCGACTGGTATTTTTTTTCCTTTTTTTTTTTTTCGCTCGAGGCTGGGATCACAGAAAGATCGGAATAGAACATATATTTGCCGATCGTTTTGCCGGGGATGCACGATCGAGGATGCACGTGTGCGTTCTGCATTGCAAGCTGCACTTGTTTTGCTTGACGCAATGCGGCTACAGTCGTGGCAGAGACTGGGAACGTATAAACCACGAGGCAGAGAATTCTCCGTTTTATTGTTCCATCACACTAGTCGAGGCACATTCAACCATCGAAAATGATATACCCTTTTGTTTGGTCGAACGATCACAGGTTCTGCCAACGCACTGAACCAACCCTGCACACTTGAACGCACGTCAATTCTTCCTTTCCCCGAAAATTTTACCGCGCGACCGATCGTTTTATAAATTATTTTTATATACATTTCTCTATTATTGTATTTATTATATTATTTATATATTTATATTCTATATTTTTATTACATACTCATATATTTATTAAATTTATTATATATTTAATGTTTATTTTTGTTTTATAATTTTATTATATATTTATATATTTATTGCATATTTATATTTTATATTTTTATTACACATTTATATATTTATTATATTTATTGTATATTTATATTTTATATTTTTATTACGTATTTATATATTTATTACATTTATATATTTATTGTATATTTATATTTTATATTTTTATTACATATTTATATATTTATTACATTTATTACACATTATATATTTATTGTATATTTATATTTTATATTTTTATTACACATTTATATATTTATTGCATATTTATATTTTATATTTTTATTACACATTTATATATTTATTATATTTATTGTATATTTATATTTACAATAAGATACAGATTATTTATTTTATACGTTATTTTCAGAAATAACACCATTCTTCTAAATTCCTTTATCCTTTGTCTCTGTTTCAAAGAATTTTATTTTTCCTGTTTTCAAGCTTTAACTTTGTTCAAAGTGAAAATAATCACGGGCGAAGAGCGAGCGCTTTGTTGAAGATGAAAATGAAAGGAATCAAAATGAAACGTCCAACACAATTTATAGAATAATTGAAGCTTAATTTTCTTACAAGAAAAATTTACTATTTAATTTTCTTCTATTATTTCGCGAGTTTTCAACCGTGTATTCTCAATTTCTAATTTTGTTTGAGAGAAAATTGGCTGGAACAATCGTTGCCCCGAAACAATTTTATCGAATTAAAACGAAAGAAATCGGGAGGACGGAATAACGATGAAAAGTCCAACAGAATTTACACAATAACTGAAACGTAATTTTCTCGTAAGTTTATTTCGTGATTTCTCGACCGTGTACAGTAGGCTATAACGCGCCAAAGTAATGGCGACTGCTGTTTTTATATAACGCGATTCTTCGTACAACGCGCCAAATCATAAAACAGAGGAATTACTTGCATTTAAGAATTAAATCTGCTTTAGTCGAGCATTGCATTGTTTTCCCTCATCGTTACCGACTTCTTCTGTTTCATTATTGTTTCGCTTTTGGTTTTCCTCTTTGTAATTTTGGATGATTCTGACAGCGAGCAATAATCAAGACTACAAAAAAGTATTTTACAATTTTTTAAAGTTTCAATAAAACAAACGATATGTATTCTGCATATGTATTCTCAGTTTTTTTAAAATTCCGTTTAACGTGAAATTGCACGGAATAATCGCATGAAGGGTGGTTTTGCTCCGAAACAATTCTATCGAATTAAAAAGAAATCGGGGATGCAGAAATTTCACAGTATTGCTAATTGAAACTTAAACGCGTTAAAAATTTTCACCGCTGTTCTGCTGATTCTTTCCCGCTTTGACTTAACGAAATTATCAACACACAAGCCACCCTTTACACGATTACTCCGAACAAAGTTACATAAAGCCCATGAGATATTAACGATAAAGAAAAATATTAATAATAAAGAACGAGAATCGATTGAACGATTGAATCCTTCTGTGAACCGACAATTCCACCACGATTATGTTCGTCATAATCTTCGATGATTAATCTCTTGCGCTGGAATGACTTGTCACGCACGTCGAGAACTTTTTGTCCCAAAATTGCAACATTTTCTCAGTTTTAAGTATTAAGTATATTATATTTAGTTTTAAGTATTAAGTATATTATATTTAGTTTCAAGTATTAAATATATTATATTTAGTTTTAAGTATTAACTATATGATATTTAAATGTAACCCAGGCAAAACTAATGATAAGTTTATTACTTCTTAATAATTTCTATCCAGTGTTATCGTACCGACGAGTTCAAAAGAAAAATAAAGCGACAAATTATTGTGTACGGTTCGGTCACTCGTTATGGTCCGCAATCAATTGGCCAGCGCAAAGGGTTAACCTCTTGCGCTGGAATGACTTACCACGTACGTCGAGAATTTTTTATCCCAAAATTGCAACATTTTCTCAGTTTTAAGTATTAAGTATATTATATTTAGTATTAAGTATTAAGTGTATTATATTTAAATGTGACCCAGGCAAAACAAATGATAAGTTTATTACTACTCAATAATTTCTATCCAGTGATATACCAACGAGTTCAAAAGAAACAGAAAGCGTGTACAAATTATTGTGTAGAGTTCGGTCACTCGTTATGGTCCGCGAACCAGTTGCTAACGCAACGGGTTAACTTCTTTCGCTGGAATGACGCACGTCGAGAATTTTTTTTTGTCCCGAAATTGCAACATTTTCTCAGTTTTAAGTATATTTAAATGTAACCTTAATAATTTCTATTCAGTGTTATCGTATTGAAAGAAACAGAAAGCGACTAATTATTGTGGACGGTTCGGTCACTCGTTATGGTCCGTGGACCAGTTGCCAGCGCAAGGGGTTAAGGCGAGGAGAGACGAAAAGACAAAGTCACGACGGCTGGATAAAATCCCTCCCCCAAAAAAAGAAAAAAAAAACAGGGAAGAGATTCGTAGAGAGGGGGATGAAAAAGAGAGACGAAACGGCTTATTCACGCGTTCCTGCCCTCGCATAAAGGAAACCTCGTTCCGAAAAATATTACGCGCGTTTGCGGCGTCCGTCACGGCGGTTACCAGCTTTGAGTTAAAACGTAATTTCACCCGGGCCTGGCCTGAGGAACGAGTATGTGACAGAGAGAGAGAGAGAGAGAGAGAGAGAGAGAGAGAGAGAGAGAGAGAGACAGACAGAGAGAGAGAGAACCTAGAAAATCCTGGTGAAAATGAAAAGCCTGGTAAAATGGAGCATTATACATACAAATGGCGCCGTTAATAGATGTACACGCACAGGGTTGGGAAGGGAACGCGTCACGAACGCGGTGGCGGCTATCCAAATGTTTTCGCGTGTTTCGCGCGTGAAACGCCGGCGTTAATGGCCGCCGGAAACACACTTTTACTTAGCCGGCCGCGAGAATCCCCGGCAAAATGTTTCTTCGTTAATCTCGCGCGCTTTTCTTTTATCCCCGGCGGTTTATTAGCAAGTTTCGCGATGAAATTCGCGTAATGGCCGGGCGGGGGGTGTCGCCGCTGAGAGACAGGACCGAGGACATCTTTCACCCTCTTTGCTGCTTGTTTTAGTATCCTTTAAAAACGCGTATCTCCTCCTTTTCAACGCATCCGACACAAATCTCTTTCTATGAACGCTTTCGGATATTTTTAGGGTGGTTTTTTTCATTTTGCACCGTTGCTTAATAAAACAGTGCTTGTATAATAATATATAATTCTTATACAATTAGTTATAGTATTTTATTATTATATATATATATATACTATAATTATTATAAAATATATAATAATTGTTATATATTATTATATATTATAAAATGTATAATAATTATTATAATTATTATGTATTATAAAATACTATATTTAATACTATATTTTATTATTATTAGCATATATATTATATACTATACTTATATACTTTATTATTTTACTATATATACACTATATTTATGTATATTTGATACAAAGATTATTTCTTTTTTGCTAATAACGTAGACTCGTTCGAAAAACAAGATAGACTACGAGAAGAAAACGAACCACTCTGTCACAACCAAGAATCACAAACACATCAAGCTAAATTCTGGAGATTTATCTGTCACAAAATTCTTTTGCATCGGTACGTACATATTATATTTGACACAGAGATTATTCCTTTTTTTGCTACTACCGTAGACTCGTTCAAGCAGTAAGACAAATTATAGGAAGAGAATCAACCGATTTGGCTGGAAGAATCATAAACACATTAAGACAAAATTCACAGGGCATTTTTCTCTCCTGCCATCCATCTTGTTCACTGTCATCCCTCTAATATCTCGCTATCCGACAACAATCCTATCCCCCTCATTCTTCATCGAGCGGCCGATATTTAGCAGAGATACATCGTCCAAATTACCGTCTGGCTTTCCCTAATGAATCGACTTTCCCCCGGGAACAACCAATTTTTTCCCCCCTTCCTCCTCAAACGAGGAGAACACTCGAGAGCAAGAAGCGCGTTGCGAGAAAAGCATTTGTGAAACGGGGAACCGAGGGTCGTTGGCGATGCAAACGCCCCGAAAAACACTTAACGTGCTTTTTCACCTCGCCTCGTTTGCCATTTCCACCGAGAACGTAAACGTAAACGTAACGCTTGCAGGACGCTGGTCTGTGTATTTTAATTTATCTCGATATTAACACACAGAGAGAACACTCTCGCAGCTGGGGGATTAAGGATTAAAAAATACACGAAGGAAGGAAAAGTCAGTTTCAACTGCTAAATCGGCCCTTATCCAAGGGGAGATGAGCTTTATTGCCACGCAATTCGTTTTTCGGAGAGAGAAAGAAAGTGGATTCGTAATGACGTGCCAATTTCCATTAAATGGTCGAGATTTTTTTATTTCTTTTCGATCGGTCTACATCAAGAGAGCTCTGCTCTTTGGAGTTATAAATATGACGCACGTGAAACGCAATTTCAAGGACTTCAATATCTTTTCTTCGTCGCTGTTTCTTCCTACGAACTGTGTTCGATTCTTCGAGACTGCTCGACGTCGACGAATTTATTTTTGTTGATAATGATGATCGCACGGGTTTAGTTTCGTAAGTTTTGATAATGGCAATGAATGGATTTCACGCAATGATTTCGTTTATAAATATTAATAAATAAATAAATAAAATAAATAAATAAATATATATATATATATTTATTTAACCCTCTGCGCTGGCAAAACTGGTTTGCGGACCATAACGAGTGACCGAACCGTATACAAACGTCCTTCCAGCGCAAGAGGTTAAAAGTCACTTCGAAGTCACTTTCGTCACGTAATGAACATCCTCGAATGCATTTTAATATGCAAGAGAAAACATATGACAAATAAAATATCGTCGACACTGAAAACTCCGAAAAAATTTCGGCAGAAAACATTTTTAAATTGCAGATCTGTTTATTCATTGATGTCATCCGAAGTGCATGTAAAATATATTTTCCATCATTATAACAGAATATTTACATGGCAACCTGTGTAATTATGAAATCTGGTATCGCTGAAATAACTTTTGAAATATTTACAACACCACTGCGAACAGACCGCGGATTTTTATGCATTTTTAAATGTTCATAAACGCAATTAAAGAAATGGAACCTGAAATGAGACGGTGACTCGTTCTGCACGGAATTACATTTAATAATTAATCTCCTTCGGAGCCTTTCATTTTATATTTTTGAAAGAAATATTCATGCGGCTACCTTTAGACGAGGCAGCCTGCGTAACTATGAAATTTAGTTAGAAATAATTAATTTTAGTTATATCTTTTAGTTAATATATTTATATATATTAGTTAATATATTAACTATTTATAATAATTATATATATATTTATTTATTTAACTATTTATATTAACTATTATATATATTATATATTATTTATATTTATATATATTATATTATATTTATAATATATTTATGCTACAAATAATAATACATTATTTATATTTTTATATATTTATTATATTTATAATATATTTATACTACAAATAATAATTTAGTTTAGAAATAACTTCTAAAATATTTCCAAATATTTCCAAATGAACACTTCAAATTTCCCATAAATGCATAAAAATTCATATTAGATATATATAATAAAAATATATATTATATATTATTTGTATTTATGTGTAGATAATATATTTATACTAGAAATAATAATTTAGTTAGTTTAGAAATAACTTCTGAAATATTTCCAAATATTTCCAAATGAATACTTCAAATTTCCCATAAATGCATAAAAGTTCTTCAATTTTGAAAGAATTTCAATTTACAATTCATTTTCGAATCCCCCGCGATTATTAAATGATTAAGGAACTTTTTTCGCCATTTTTCAAGTTGCGACTTATGGTTCCTTGGAAAAGTTTTACATTCATGAAGAAAAAAAAAAAATTTTCTCTTAAAATTCAAGGTCAACGTTAATTTTGCAGCCGGTTTCTTTACACGTATCTTCATTAAATCGAAGCTGTAAAATTCATCTTATGACAGCCAAGGACAAACATTTCTTTCCACCCTGTGCATTCGGCTTGCTGACGCTATGAACGGACCTTAATTTCGATTTAAAGGCAGAAAATTCGGATGACACCAGTGAGTTAATCTGGACAAGCCTGGCTGGCGGAATATTTATGTACGACCGACGTGGTGTGATCGAAGTTTCTTTTTTTTGGGGGGGGAAAATTTCGGAGCAACTGTGGGATGGGAGGCCCTTGTTCAACGAGGGTGGTGAACTATTGGTAAACTATCGGCTCGTAGACAGTGAGTTTTACTATTGGGGATGATGGGCTCGGCATAGTTTGAAGGGGATGGTTTACAGAGCGAGGTACACTGTCGCGTATTTTAGGCGGTTAGAACGACGGAACTATGTGCAGCAGGAGGGTAGGTAATTTTGACTGTATCGACCCCAGGAACACTTAACCTCTTGAGCTGTAATGACGTCGAGAATTTTTTGTTCCAAAACAATAATATTTTCTCAGTTTCAAGGATATCTAAGTAAAACAAAATAGGCAAATAATAAATTTGTTAATAATTTCTATTCAGGCGATATTATACCGACGAGTTCAAAAAGAAAGCGACGAATTATTGTATACGGTTTGGTCACTCGTTGTGGTCCGCAATCGGTTTGCCAGCGCAAGTAGTTAATCTCTCGCGCTGAATGGAATGACGTGCCACGCACGTCGAGAATTTTTTCTTCCAAATTGCAACATTTTCTCAGTCTTAAGTATATTTAAACGTAACCCAGGCAAAACAAATGACAAGTGTATTATTTCTTAATAATTTCTGTCCAGTGTTATCGTACCGACCGAGTTCAGAAGACGAAGAAAGCGACGAATTATTGTATACGGTTTTGGTCGCTCGTTACGGTCCGCAGTTTGTCAGCGCGAATAGTTAATCTCTCGCGCTGGAATGACGTGCCACGCACGTCGAGAATTTTTTCTCCCAAATTGCAACATTTTCTCAGTCTTAAGTATATTTAAACGTAACCCAGGCAAAACAAATGACAAGTGTATTATTTCTTAATAATTTCTGTCCAGTGTTATCGTACCGACCAAGTTCAGAAGACGAAGAAAGCGACGAATTATTGTATACGGTTTTGGCCGCTCGTTACGGTCCGCAATCAGTTTGCCAGAGCAAGTGGTTAAACTTACTACACACTCCGAAGCTATTCTCCACGAAGAAACGTGAAAAAAAACCTGTCGTTTGTCATGAATCTCGCGGTTCCCTTCCACAAGACGCGTCCAGGGGTTAGGTTGCAATTACGCAGTTAGAGCTTAGCGCCCTGGTAATAAACCATACTTTGTATTACCTAAGCTCAAGAATCCTTCGGATCCTCGACGATAAGCCTGATTTACGAGCGTTACGCCGCGCGGCGTATCGAAAGATGGCGTCTCCAGAGAGAGACAGAGAGAGAGAGAGAGAGAGACGTGCTCCTTGGACCGATTTTCTTCTCAGTCTCGGAATAAATTCTCCGTTTTAACGCCGAGGAACAGTCGTCTCATCCTCAGCATCGAGTCTCGTCGAAGCAACGTTGCTAAGAAAACTATAACGCGTGTTCCGTTGCCAACGTCCCAGGATCAGGGGATTTTCGCCGCGGTGAGTCAAGACCTTCCGTTTGTCGCCACGACAAACATCT
Source organism: Frieseomelitta varia (assembly GCF_011392965.1). Taxonomy (NCBI): domain Eukaryota; kingdom Metazoa; phylum Arthropoda; class Insecta; order Hymenoptera; family Apidae; genus Frieseomelitta; species Frieseomelitta varia. The sequence continues at coordinate 4,097 of NW_025110625.1, read as the reverse complement.
CGATAAATGTCTCAATCTTACTCTCTTTTCTTTTCTTATGGGTATAGATATTATGGGTATTAGTGGATCCCCAAATGCTGCATCCAATTTCGTTATTCGCGATCCTTTCTCCCTCGTAGGGTGGATAAGTTTGTCCTCGAAACGTACTAGATTTAGTTACAGTAATAACAAAATCTGTGTTAAAGAGTTCATGAAACACGTTGAATTCTGGAATCGTTATTAATTACCTTTTATTTTATCTTTCATTTGTTAACTTTGTTAAGCGAATTTGCATAGTATCTCTTACATCGTACTACATTATCATACATTTGCTATGCGTTACTATAGTATAGTAAATATACTATATTAGTAGAGCATATATTACTTTATATAAAACTATAATATTAGTGGAGCATATATTATGTTATATAAAACTATATATATATAATTATAAATATACTATATTAGTAGAGCATATATTACGTTATATAAAACTATATATATATATATATATATATATATATATATATATATAACTATAGTGTATATTACTATATATAATAGAATGTATACATTTACTAATATATTACTATTATATTACTACCAATGCATTTACTAAAACATATAATATTATATAATAATATTATGATATAATATCACGACATAATGTGTGAATTAATGTATAACAATATGGCGTAATATGCTATGATATTACAATACACGATACAAACATAATAATACGAATAAATAAATATGTGACACAATAATACGATCCAAACGTACATATAATAATAATACGAAACAACATGTACAAACATAATAACACAATCTCTAATAGAAGAACCAAGGTTCCCACTCATCCATATTTTCGTCGTGAATTTTCCAAATCCGGTCTCTTCTTTTTTTTTTTATAGAACTTCAATCCGCCAGATATCGCAATAAATCCTCCAATGAACACATTTCGAAACAGTGTCATCAATAATCCTAGAAAATCTATTTAAAACACACGGGTCAATTGAGCAATCGTTACGTAACGCACGCTGCGCTACGATCGAGATTTTATTTGAAAAGAGATTCGAGCGCGCGAAACCCGGTGGAAATAGAAAATAAAATCCTTCGCTCAATATCGATAAAAGCTCGACGCACGAAGCTCGTCCGGCTATTATTTTTAGATACGGGGTTATTAAAACGAAACTGCACGGAGGGGGGGAAGTGGGAGGGTTTTTTTTTTTTATCGCGGCACGATCGATTTTCGTCATTTTCATCTCTCGTCTCACCACGGAAACACGGATTATTTCTCACTTTCTCTTTCTTTCTTTTTTTTCCCCCAATTGAATTTTAAGTTCAGTTAATTACCATCTAGGGTAATTCGCGGAATTCGCGGCGGCGAGTTCTCGCGAATAAATGTATCATCGTTCCCAAGAGATCATAACAGTTGGCCGACGTTCGACTTCCTAATGCTCGAGTCCTCGTTTCTTTCTTTTTTTTCTTTCTCTTCTTTTCTTTTCTCCCTTTCTCTCGGCGAACCGCGAACTCGTTTTTATCCGGGCCGAGCGGAAGATCTCGTTTCCCGGAGAAATTTCTTTGCACGCGTCGCGCATTAGACCGCGACACAGAGGGAACTCACCTCGAGGAGAGCATCTTTAAAACCGAGTCGACCGACCGTTTAATCGTTCCAAATCTCGCTTTAATCGCAAATCTCGCTCGGCGAGAGGAACACGCTGGTAAATACAAGTTATAACGGCGAATTTTTATTTCATTCGAGCTGTTATTATTTGGTCGTGGACTGATGTGTTAATTAATTCGTTGCTCGATTCAAACACGAAAGGATGGTTTTGTTTTGTTTTTTTTTTTGGTTTATGTTATTTTTGCTTACACAAATTGTTTATGAATTTCGATCGAATCTGTATTTCATTTCTCTAAATTTCACATTTTAACTCGCTAAAAATTATTCTCATATCGAACTTAAAAGTTAAAAAAGAAGTTTGTTAATTCCTTGGTCATTTTTTTTTAATCTTTTCAATTACAGAAATAATTGAGTCAATTGTAAAATTTCAATTCCAAGTTCATGAAAAGATTGAGAATATCAACAAATTCTTAACTATAAACTTTTTGCTAATGTTTATTTAAATTTCAAAAATTCATTAAAAGAGAGATCTGACGATTCATCAGTCACTTTTCAATTTTCTCAAATACTATACAGATCGAAAGCTCTATAATCACCTATAGTATTTCAAATCCAAATTCGTTAAAAGAATTTTTAATTATCCAATTTCACAAAAATTCATTCAAAACAAAAAATTTACCAATTTCTCAGTCATCTATCGATCTTTCTTTATAATTACGAAAATCCCAATTACTAAAAATTAAATTTATCGAACTCTTGAACTAGAAAATATTACGTAGGTCAAAAATACTACAATCACCTACAGTATTTCAAATCCAAATTCGCTAAAAGAATTTTTAATTATCCAATTTCACAAAAATTCATTCAAAACAAAAAGTTTACCAATTCCTCGGTCATCTTTCGATCTTTCTTTATAATTATGAAAATCCCAATTACTGAAAATTAAATTTATCGAACTCTTGAACTAGAAAATATTACGTAGGTCAAAAATACTACAATCACCTACAATATTTCAAATCCAAATTTACTAGAAAAATTTTTAATTATCCAATTTCACAAAAATCCATTTAAAACAAGTTTACCAATTCACAGTAATCTTTCGATCGAAATTACAAAAATCCCTAACTAAAAATCCCTACTGAAAATTCTACCTAACTACCTTAACTATCTAATTTCCAATTTTCCCCTGATACCTGTCAAAATTTCATCAAAAATTCACTAAAAAAAAAAGAAAAAAAAAAGATATCTATCGCGAGCCAAAAACACTCTAATTACACAAGAGAGAACGAAGTTTCGACAACGAGCCCTGCTGACAATCTTGACAACGCGGCGGTTCTTTCACGTTGGGCGGAAGCGTGACGCAGAGAAGCCGGAAATGTCCAGAGAAGGACCCGCGCGTGTTATCGGCGGCGTCTCCGAGCCGGAAACGTGAAACCGGCACGGAAAAGTTATCGGACGCAACGGGAAACGATGGCTCTTTTTCCCTCCTCGTTCGAGTGTCACCTGTCGCGCCACGCGAGCGAGAAATTACAGAGACCTTTCGAGAGGTGGGAGACCTTTTTCCAACCTTCTTTCACCGGGACACGTTCACGCCGGACAGGTGTGTATGGAAGACGACGGAAAGCTTTCACGAACAGGGGAACAAAAGAGCAACTGGTAACTGTGTCATCTTATTTATGTTGCCACTGGTGTGCCGTTGCCGCAGACGGAGCTGTTACACGCGATATACGTACGCGTTTCTCAAACTGGCTGGTTTTCTGGGAGGAGAGATGTTGCCGCGATACACGGTTGAAACGCGGAAAGATGCTGGCTGATAGTCGAGAGTTGCCATTTTGTCCGTCGAGTATGAAAACTTTCTGTAAAGAAAACAACCGCGTTCGAGGGTTTTTCAACTGTTTCCAACGTAGCAACGCTACACTTTTAATAATAATAACAATGATAATAATAAATTACAGTGCTTGAAATCGCGGGGGTGCAGCAACTACACACACCGTGTGGATTTTTATTACTTAAAAAAGATGAGAGAATTGCATAGCACTGTTAAATGTTACAAGCAAGTATAAATAAATTTTTTACATATTGTATATATTTTGATTTTTTTACATATTGTACATATTTCTTTTATTAATTTTTTTCATATAAAATTTATATATATATATATATATATAAGTATTTGTTAATATTAACATTTTATTCGTCTGTAGAATAATGTTACATCTACATCGAAAATTATTGAATTAAATGTGAACGATTTCTTACTTGCATAGCTATTTTTAAGAAAACGACTAATTTAATTTTTAACTGTAACATAATTATTTTCTACATATACTAGTATTATATATCACAGACTTATAAATTAACATTTAGTACAACAACAATTATAAGTTAAAAACTAACCGTGTAAACGTAATTTCACTTTGTAAAAAATATAGAAAGTCCAGTATTTATTGTTGCCTTAAATTAATGGAGCTTATGAAACAATAAAACTGTA